>NW_023311514.1:0-6098 GCF_011077185.1 Oxyura jamaicensis | reverse complement strand
TATTTAAGAAAAACAGAGTGATTAGTGTACATAGTTCTTGTATCATGCAAAGGAACGATCCAGCAATTTGTGTAAATAGAGGGTTTGAAGGGCAAACATTGAGACTCTAGTCTGGGAGATAAGAGGACCAAGGAGTTTTTTTAGGAAACTGCAGACTTTTGCATGGGACGCTGCGCAAGCCTCTGATAACCAGCAAAGAGATCCACCAAATAAGGAGAAAGGGGGAGTTGAAGGACGACCGAAGGACAAAGCCTGGGAGGAAGACTACGAGCCTTCAGCACAAGAGACCCCCAGAAAGACCACCAGAGACTGCTACGCATGCGTCCAGAGAGGGTTTGGATTCCAGGAACTAATTATAATAACCCCGCCTTTTCTAGGAATAGTGATGAATATGTATTAGTCTAGGAGCATAAAAATCAGACACCTGATGTAACAGGTGTGCGTCCTGGTAGAGCAGAGACTCCCGGTGCACCCAGCGCTGTTTGCTTGCCTCTATTCGCTTAATAAATCACAAAAATCCTATTTGGGACTTAATCATTTATCACAATTGGGGGCTCGTCCGGGATGGTCTTGGTTCCTGAATTCTGACTGGATCTAGGAGGGGCGCCCCACCATTTGGTGGCTCCTGTTCGAGTCAGGTCGGGACTAACACCATCCTGAACCTGAATAAAGGCAAGCAAAGAATTTGATTTTTTTATGAGCTCCCTTGCTGGCTGCAGCATTGTATTTTGCCCGTAATTCTGCGCGCGAAGATCCGAACGAAGACGACGGAGTCGTGAGTATTTGAAGTGTGTACCGTTCGGTTGGGTGGGATTCGGTTGCCTGTGTGTGTAAGAGTGTGACTGAGACGGAACCTAGTTCTGAAGCGAGTGTGGAGGTCTTCTAACCGCGGTTCCAATCTCCCGCGAGGGACTTTGCCGGTGAAGGACCGAAGTGATTCCTATAGGATTCGTGGGTGGGTGATAGGTCCTAAACCCCCTGCAAGACACTCTTACCGGGTAGCCAAGGGCTGTAGGAATTGCCACAGTAAAATTCCTAGATGGGTCAGACAAAATTGAAGACCCGGAACCAGAGAAAAGGGAGCAAATTAAAAATGGTTCAGTACTATGTGATAAAACGGTCAAATCAGGATATCCAATAATTAATAAGGACCTAGAACCTGTGGAGTCAGGACCTCTGAGTCCATCACGGTCAGCTCAGGCTTGTGAGCTGTATGCTCTGTGTAGAGCCCTGGAACTATTAAAGGGGAAAAGTGGGGCTATATTTACAGCATGTTGAACTGAATGAACTCCCTGTGTCTGAATCACTACCAGAAAGCAGTGTTGTACAACAAAAACTGGAAGTTTCTCCAAAGATGTTGCCACTAAATTAATAATATTAATTAATAAAATATAATTGATTAAAAAGTACTCATCTACTGCCATGAAATACTGTTACTATTAAACTTTATGTTCTGGTTTGGAGACAAAAAGGAATATAGTTAAGGCATGAGCATGTGATTTTCTGTTTCCTTAAGGTGGTGAGCTTTAATTCTATTCATGCTAAGTCTCAGTGAGACATACCAGCATCCTTGTGGACCCACTCATTTTAATGCTGTAAAATCGTGGGTCAGATGATTCAAAGCCTTAATGTAATGTACTCAAGTAGGGGAAAGGTGAATTGGTATCATTTATTTTAAAAAGTCATATGGTGGATTTGGATTTGTTTGTTTGTTTCTAAGTTTGTACTAATATAAAAATCACGAGCACGCTTGTTGAAAAGTGAAAGTTATTTTTCTGTAAGTGCATTTACTCTATTTTTGAACAAACAGAAGTATCAAATACTTGTTTAAATATTAAGTTGGTGTTTTGAGCCTGCAAAATTGAATATTGGCTTTAAAACTCTGCTTTCATAAGTACCATTTATTATATCACTATATTTCTGATGTTTGCATAATCATAAAAGGACCTCAAAACTTGAATACACAGACTGAAATAAAAGCTGAGAGCCTTGAATATGTCAGTGTGCTATATAGTGGCCTTTGAGGACTGTCATGATAACCCTTTTACATTACATTACAAAGTTAATGTTTTAGTCCTAAACTTTCAGGACCTCTTAGTACAGAAGAAAGCTTTATACAATTACTGATGTAAATTTCTTGAAAAATATATATTTTTGTGTCCAGTTGTATTATTCAAGTGTTCCTTTGTATCAATTTATGTATGCTTCTGTTGTGGTTTAACCCGGCCGGCAGCTAAACACCACACAGCCGTTCGCTCATCCTCCCCTCTCTATGGGATAGGGGAGAGAAACGAGAAAAACTGAAGCCTGCGGGTTGAGATAGAGACAGTTTATTGGGACAGAAAATAATAATAATGATGTGTACGGAGCGGGTGGTGCATGGTGCACTTGCTTGCTATCCGCTGACCGATGCCCAGCCTGTCCCCAGGTGGCTGGCCCCCCCACCCCGGCTAGCCACCCCTATGCATTGTTTAGCATGACATCAGATGGGATGGAATACCCCTTTGGCCAGTTTGGGTCAGCTGTCCTGGGTCTGTCCCCTCCCAGCTCCTGCTGCACCCCCAGCCTGCCCGCTGGCAGGACAGAGTGAGGAGCTGAAAAGTCCTTGGCTTAGTGTAAGGACTGCTCTGCAGCAATTAAAACATCAGTGTGTTATCAACATTAGTCTCATTCTAAATTCAGAACATAGCACTCTACCAGCTACTGGGAGGAAAATTAATTCTATCCTAACTAAACCAGGACAGCTTCTAAAACAAAGAAGGAAGAGTAGGGGTGTGAAACCTAGGAAAAGATAGATAAAGTATGCTATGTTTTTTAATTTTTTTTAATTGATGGACGGAAGGTCCTTGCATCTGTCCGTGCAGGAGAAAAAGCGACAAACAGATCTAGAAGACAGATCTGGGAGAAACTCAGTTAACGGAAGAGCACAAGTCATGGAAAAATAAATAAATAAATAAAAATAAAAAATTACAGCACCAATTATTGGGAAAGGCCCTACACTCTAATAACTTGGGGGCCGAGGTTGTGCTTGTGTTTTAACAGAAGCCGGTCCTAGATGGATGTCAGCACCATGAGTCTGTCCGGCCGTCTCATCATCTGCCTTAACATGATCACAGCACCCTCCTCTGCGGTTTGGACTCCAGCTCAAACAAAAAAACAACGTCTGGGAGTGTCTGGCCGGCATATGCAGGACCTACAAACAAGGACTCCAGGAGCTGGAGGGGCAGCCAGAGCCCCCCCCCTGCCTGAGCAGCACTCAGTACCTGCCTCTCCCAGGGATGTGGTTACAAAGTTTGTTAAAGATAGAATTAGTATGCCTGGTAGTTTTTCTCTGTGTTTTAGTTTGTGTTAATCGTGCTTTTTATGTTAAAGAAGGGGGAGATGTGGGAGTGTGGCCATGGGGGTCGACAAGCCCCATGGTTGGTGATATCATCAGGAATGTAAAGAGTTTGGAGAAGGGAACAAAGAAAATGCCTTGCTGTTTTGGGTTGCTTGTTCTCCGGAATGGTGGTAAAAATGTTATTAGAACAATTAATACCTAGATATGGGATAATCCAGTACATTGATTCTGATCAGGGCACACACTTTACTTCTAAAATAATAAAATTATTATGTCAATCATTAGGCTTTCAGTGGGAATACCACACTCCGTGGCACCCACAAAGCTCGGGGAAAGTAGAAAGAATGAATCAAACAATAAAACAACAATTGGCTAAGTTAATGATCGAGACACAAATGCCCTGGACGAAATGCTTACTTTTAAATATTAGAACTAAACCACACACTGAGACTGGATTATCACCATGTGAAATGTTATATGGCCTTATTCTCAAGGGATGCTCTTAGGGAACAATGGAGCTGAGGATCGTAGTATCCAGAAATATATAATTACCATTGGTAGAAGATTAAAAGAGCTAAGAGAAACTGGGATGATGGCTCAGACACCACCTTTAGGATTTGCGATTCACCAGTTAAAACCAGGAGATAGGGTTCTAATAAAAACATGGCAAGAAGAAAACTTATCTCCCCTCTGGGAAGGACCTTTTCTTGTTTTATTAAAAAGAAAACAACCGATATTTATTAACTGCTATCTATTAGCTGTTATCTATTAACAAGGAAACAGCTGTGAGAACTGCTGAAAAAGGATGGACACGTGTCGAGAGGTCCAGTGGAAGAGTGGAAAGTAACATCGGAACCAGGAGAAACTAAACTAACAGATGGACTTGAAGAAGCTTTCATCAGAGTATAAGCTAAGTTGCTGTGGGAATTTTATTGTAATTACTCCTTTATTGTAATTACTCCAAATTTATTGTAATTACTTCTGTAAAATTAGTAAACAAAGAACCTCTTGAATAGATACCTATTAAGGGGAGAGATTTATCAATAACAGGGATCAGTTAAGCGTTATCTCCTGAAGGTACCGAGAAGGTACATCTGCAATGTACACCCCTTTAAGCTTAGGGAAGAGGGCAAGACCGGATAGGGAATTGGTGCTGCGGCTAGGAAGGTCTGCCAAGGGCTGCAACCCCTTCGGGCTGTGACCGCCGAGCACTATGGCCCTTACCGGACCTCTTCTAGTCCTACTTGGGGTGAGTTTCTTGGCCCAAGCTATGGCCAACAACTGCAGTCAACTAGAAAAGGATGCTTGAGCTCCCAGACACTGGTGTATCATACTGTCTATGACTGTAAAGGCCAGAAAAGAGGAAGCTGCATTTTTAACCTAACTCAGTATGCTCTATGCAGAGAAATTAATTGGAACAAGTGAAATTGTAACCACCCTGAATACCTCAGTGTCAATAACCTTTGATGCCTGTGATATTATAGATGAAGACCCATATACTGATTGTGGAAGCCTGAGCTGGATGAGATATAGTAACCAGCCCAAGTACATTTGTCCTAGAAAGGGTAAAACAGTGACTTCTACGTGTTACACTGATTGGATAAGAGATTATCCATGGGACCGGAGTTATCATTACTGTGGACCCTCAAATTGGGGTTGTGCTTGTTGGAGTACGGATCCTGGGGCTATAGGACCCCAATAGATATGCTTAATAGAATAATTAGGTTGCAAGCTGTAGTAGAAATAGTTGTGAATAAAACTGGAGATGCACTCGGATTAATTGCAAAACAAAATACCAAGATGGGAACTGCTTTGTATCAAAATCACTTAGCTTTAGATTATTTGCTAGCACAAGAAGGAGGAGTCTGTGGAAAATTTAACCTTAAGTAACTGCTGTTTAGATATTGATGATGAAGGAAAAGCTGTGAATGAACTTGTAAAAAGAAATGAAGAAAATTGCACATGTCCCAGTTCGAATTTGGAATGAAATCAATTTAAGAAAATTATGGAGGGACTTTATGGGTGGTGGTTCGCTTACTAGAATCAGGATAGTTGTATTGGGAATATGTGGAGGGTTGTTTAATAATTCAATAATTCCATGTTTAATACCCTGTTTTACCTGACTAATACACTCGGTTATACAAGGAATGCAAATATCTGTGGTACGTGTTGACCCAGAACCAGGGTAAGGGAAAACCCATTCCCTGATGATAATAAAAACAAAAGAGGATCCAAAATTGGTACCAATTTGGCAAGTATTGACTCGATTGAATAATAATAATAATAATAAAAACACGAATCAATACCATGAAAAAAAAAAGAAATGGGGGATTGTGAAATGTGTTTATTTGATTCGTGTCAGTATGGAACAATGCTAGGGCCGCATGATGAAATATAAGCTCGTATTTAAGAAAAACAGAGTGATTAGTGTACATAGTTCTTGTATCATGCAAAGGAACGATCCAGCAATTTGTGTAAATAGAGGGTTTGAAGGGCAAACATTGAGACTCTAGTCTGGGAGATAAGAGGACCAAGGAGTTTTTTTAGGAAACTGCAGACTTTTGCATGGGACGCTGCGCAAGCCTCTGATAACCAGCAAAGAGATCCACCAAATAAGGAGAAAGGGGGAGTTGAAGGACGACCGAAGGACAAAGCCTGGGAGGAAGACTACGAGCCTTCAGCACAAGAGACCCCCAGAAAGACCACCAGAGACTGCTACGCATGCGTCCAGAGAGGGTTTGGATTCCAGGAACTAATT
>NW_023311513.1:0-4066 GCF_011077185.1 Oxyura jamaicensis | reverse complement strand
GAGGGAGCTGGGGCCGGAGCCGCAGGCCCCTGGGGTCGAATAGGAGAGGGGGCGAGGGAGGTGGGAGGCAGCAGGGACTGCGGCCAGAGCCGGCGGTGCCAGCCACGAGCCCTGCCCTGAGCGGCTGAGCCCTCGCTGCAGGCTGAGCGGCCCGTTGGGGGTGGCGTTTGTGCCCCGGCCCTGGCCCAGCCCAGCCTTCCCCCCGCTGCTTCACTCACCTCACCAGTGGCTCAGGCCAAACTGAGGCAGCGCTGCCTGCTGCTGCCCTAAAAGCAGCCCCCCACTGTGACACGTCCTCTGTTGTGTCACCAGTGTCCCTGCCCCACCACAGCCCCCCCGGCCCTGCCCTCAGTCCCCACACAGGCCTTGGCGTCACAGCCACGCAGAGGCTCGTGGCCGGCCGGAGCTCCCCGGGCTGCCTTTGCAGGGCCTGCGGGAGCCCCCAGGGCCATCTCCAGGACGAAATGTGGGTGATGGAGCCCGTGGATGCTGCGCTCCTCGTGTGCCACGACAGCACGGAGCTTTGGAGGAGCCATTTCTGGACGGGGATGAGGCTGTGTGGGAGGGGAGGTGCCCGGCGCTGCGGGGCGCTCGTTCCTCCCGTGCCTGTGAGGAAAAACCTCAGTAATTTTTTGAGACAGGATCTTCTGTGAAGCTGTTTTATTCACGATTGCAGTGTAGAGTGTGCTGCGTGCAGGAGCGCCCAGCACAAGTCTGTCATAACCTTGTATTCCCCATTCACGGGACCCCTCGCAATTATTTGCCAACGGTCTTGGGAATCTGGAGAGGTCCCAGTGGACTGGAAGCCGGCAAATGTTGTGCCAAATTTCAAGAAGGGCGAGAACAAAGACCCTGGCACCTACAGGCCTGTCAGTCTCACGTGAGGGCCTGGTCCAATTATGGAGAACGTTATCCTGGGCGTTAGTGAAGCACACCTGGGGGACAGTGCAGCCACAGGTGCCAGCCAACATGGGTTCAGGAGGGGTGGGTCCTGTTTAACAAACTTGATTCCCTTTTCTCAGAAGATCACCCATCCAGTCCTTCAGGGGAAGACAAGGGATTGTCTTGCTCTGCTCTGCTCTGCGCTGTGCAGCCTCCCCCCAAGTACCGAAAGGACATGAAACGGTTGGAGAGAGTCCAGAGGAGGGCTACAGGATGGAGAAGGGCCTGGAGGGGAAGACGTACGAGGAGCGTCTGAGGTCCCTGGGCCTGTTCAGTCTGGAGAAGAGGAGGCTGAGGGGAGGCCTCATGGCGGCCTGCAGTTCCCTCACGAGGGGGAGCGGAGGGGCAGGCACCGATCTGTTGTGTTCAGTGAGCAGTGACAGGACCCGAGGGAATGGTGTCAGGCTGGGACAGGGGAGGATCAGGCTGGACATCAGGAAGAGGTTCTTCACCGAGAGGGTGGTCGCACATTGGAACAGGAGTTAAAGAAGCATTTGGACGGTGCTGTCAGTCATATGGTCTGAATTTTGGGGTGGTCCTGTGTGGAGCCCGGCGTTGGACTCGATGATCCTTGTGGGTCCCTGAAAGGAATGAAGACAGGGACTCCAGGATAGTCGAGGAATGCAGACCCTGAGGAATGCTTGTTCTGAAGGAAGACACAGAGTAACCCGAGAAAAGGGGGGTGTCTCAGGGACACAGCTCCCCCTGCGCCCCTCGAGCACCAAGCGGTGCTCGTCGGTAGAGATGAAGATAGCTCGCAGCTGACGCTTGGACGTGACTCACATTCACACATTGCCCTGTAACCATTACGATTCTTACTTATTTGTGGTTTCAGTCATTGTCAACAGCATGTCTGGTTACACCTCAGCCCCGCTCACTTGCAAGTTGTCTACAGATGAGCTCATTCAGCCCGCTGGGCTGGTGCTTGGAATGGGCTCAGGGTCCTGGGCAGCCCCAGCCAGCTTTAAACTCCCAAGAACCGGTGAGTGGCTGTGCTGGGTGGGGAGTGGGGCTGGGAACCTGGCTGCTGCACCTCCCACCCACCCACAGAGCATCCAAACTGGTTCTTCATTTCCTTCTTCCATCCATCCTGGGATGCCTTTAACTTGCAGGGCTAGCAGTGGTTAGAGAAGTGTGAACTGGGCCCAAATGGTCAACGGGGTGTGATGGGAGCCGTAGGGCTCCCAGGACATGGTTCCCCTCGGGTTGCACAAGTCCCCCCTACAGACCCCATAGAGCACAGCGGCAAGACGCGGCACTGAGGAGGGTGCGGAGCAATTCTCCTTGCCCTGCTGGAGGAGCAAGGACAGGCAGCAGAGCTGTAGCTTGAGGAGGAGCAGAGTCGGAGCCCACGGGATCGGCTCCTCAGCAAAATGCTCCCCAGAGCTGTGGCAGCCCAGCTGTCAGCACCTCATGCCCGCGTTTCCTGCCCAGGTGTGGTACACACAACACAGCATTTGTTCAAGTACGCAATATCTATTGGAACTTTTGGAGAGGTCTGAGCTCCCGGAGCGAATGGACACTCCCCAGGAGCCCAGGTGGTCGCTGTCCAGGTGGAAAGAGGAGCCTCTGCTTCAAGGCTCCGTGCAGCGGCCTCTTCATCTGCAAGGGGCGTGCCTCCCGCAGGGGTGGTTTTGCTGCGGCGAGGACACGGAGGAGCAATTCCCGACTGAGCAGCATCTTCTCCATGGGCAGCGTGCTCAGCTGTGGGGCGTGTGGCAAGCAGGCTGTCAGTCAGCTTTGCAGCCGCCGAAATCATGGCTGGTGTGGGGCTGGAAATCCCTCCTGTGCTTGCCACGAGGACGGTGGTGAGGTCAGGAGGTGGGTGGGAGCTGTCTTCAAGGCCCGGTGGCAAAGCTGGTGCCCGAGAGGATGCAGACACAGAGCCGCAGGTGTCTGAGGTGGAAGGTGTGCCGAGCATGCCGAGGTGTTTCCCGAAGAAGTGCACCTCTGGCACAGCGCAGCTCTGTGGCCAGCTCCTGCTGCCGCTAGCGCCGTCCTCTGCCTACTCGAAGGTCAGGAAGGTGTCGGAGTTGTCCTGCTGTACCCCAAGCATGATCTCGATGGAGAGGGTTTCCCCGGAGGCGCTGGTCAGCTTGAGCTCGCAGAAGCGGGTGGAGGGCAGCACGGTTAGCTGCAGCTGGGATGACTGAGGCACGGCCCCCCAGGCTTCTGTCAGCAGCTCCTGGAACCACTTTGCCGTCTTGCGCACGTCCAAGTAGGAGCCGCAGCAGAGGGTGTCCAGGAGGCTGGGGTCCTGATTCTTCAGCTCGTCCTCAGGATGGTGGAGGAAGCACAGCACGTCCCCCAGCAGCCGCTCCCGTGTGCACGTGCACTGCAGCTCCACGCGGAGGCAGGAGTTCCTCGCCAGCGTCTCCCCTTCGGTGCCCAGCTCCAGGTGGAAGGCGTGCCCGGGGGGTGGGCTGAGGGGCACGAGCAGGCGGTAGATGGTGTCGTTCTCGGTGGGACCGGAGGCGCTGCCCACCCCGATGGATGGCTGCAGCCGCGGCAGGAACTTGTTCCCGGGGATGGTCTGGCAGGCGCAGAGCAGGCTGTCCACCAGTTCCTCCACGAGCTTGCACGTCTCTTCCAGGTTCCTCACCGGCCACTGCAGGTGCCCAGTGCCAAATCTGCGGGCATCCAAAGCATCGTTGGGGTCTTCCTCCGAGTCGTCGTCCTCCTTGCTTCCGGAGATGCCGTTCTTGTTTCCGCTGCCCAGCTCACGGCGCAACTTGACGACCACGCAGCAGAGCACAAGGAACAGGACAAGCTCTCCGGTCAGGGCCCAGAACTGCCAGTGCTGCAGCACAGATGGGAGCAGGGCTCCCACACGCGCCCAGCTGTGCTCCCGGTGGTTCAGCTCCATTTCCAGCAGCAGCTTCATCATGCGCGCTTGCTGCTCCTCCAAACGCTGCTGAACGTGCTCATTCGTAGCCGCACCCAGTTCGTCGCCGACCTTCTGTGGGCCATGAACTAAGCCCAGGAGCGTCAAGGCGAGGAAGATTGCCGAAACCATGGTCTGAAAGAGTTGAGAGAGAAGGGGGTCAGCGGGGCTGTGCGGGAGCTGGCTGGCGGCCGAGGGAGCTGGGGCCGGAGCCGCAGGCCCCTGGGGTCGAATAGGAGA
>NW_023311512.1:0-2661 GCF_011077185.1 Oxyura jamaicensis | reverse complement strand
AACTGCTGCTGCCTGCCTGGAGCACCTCCTGCCCTCCTGCTGCACTCCCCTGGGGGCTGCAGGGCTGCTTTTCATTCCTCACTCTCCCATTTGCTGTGGTGCAGCAGTTTTTTTTTTCCATCTCTTCGACCTGCTTTCCCAGAGCAGCATCTCACACTCAGCTCTGTCCAGCAGCAGGTCCCTTTTGGAGCAGCTGGCGCTGGCTCTGCTGTGACATTGGGCAGCTGCTGGGCTCCGCTGGGCTCTGCTCACAGAAGCCACCCTGTTACCAAACCCTTGCTATGTGAACCTAATATGGAAGAAGAATAGTTTGTTCTTTTATTGCTGTATGAGCTGTCTGTTTAGGGTGCAGAAAGGCTCAGCATTGTTACAGATGCTGGTAGGCTTAAAAAAACCTGTATGGAGCATGAAGATCTGCATCAACAATACATCTCAAAGTATGGCTGTATTTTTGCACTTAATGTTGATTCATGATTTCCAAACTCGTGTCCAACTTTGCAACTTGCCTGCCAAAATAATAATCATGACTTAAAAGTATGGCAGTCCACTAAGTACCGTACTGCAGTATGAAAACTGTAAATTTTTAGCATCTTGTAGCTGATACAGGTTATATAATACAATGAAAAAGCTAGCTTAGCCTGCATCCTCAGTTTCCAGGTAGATGTTTAAATCGCAAACAACACCATTGCATGTTCTTTTAATTAGCACCCTAGTAAGCAAATCACAGGTAGTGTTGCACAGGTAGAGAATTAAATTGGAAGCAGGCTAAAAATTCAGTCTGAGTTTGTTCTGCTTTATGTTGCAATGGGATAGATCTAGGTAGGAAGTGAGTATATTAGTAGTGATTCTAATCTTAGCTTTAATTAACTGTTATTTTTCTAAATATTTTGTGAGCAGTGGAAGAAGATGTGTTTTAATACTTTTTAAAAGCAAAATTCACATAAATAAGTTGTTGAATGTTGAAATATTTTTCTGAGCTTTCCAGTTATTTCCATTATCACATTGGCAAAGGTAGTTTGATCCTAAATAAATCCATCTACAATTAACGATGAATCAATTCTGAATGAGCCATTCTGGTTGTCTGAAATCTTATTTGAGCAACATGATTTTTTTTCTTTCATGAGCTTGTGTGATTCTGATCTGAAAGTATTAAAGAAAAAAAAACATAGAACATGTGCATATCCAAACCTATTAAATTAAGTATTACAAGTATTATATGCTTTAAATTTACTGTAATGAATTAGATGGATTATTGAATTCTAGATGTGCTTCAATGTATGGGGATTTGACCTATGATGAAGAGCTGCTTCTGAAAAAGGAGTGAGCTTCATTCTAATGTGTTACCTATTTCCCTAAACTATTTGATTTTGGCACAGCTGAATAACAAAAGATTTTAAAAGGGAGAAGAATGCAGTTTTTCCATACAAACTGTATGCATTTGTTGTAGAGTTTGATAGTGCTTCTTGTATGCTTTATTTGAAATTCAGCCCAGCCTCCAATAAAAGCAAATTAGTTATGTCCTGCATCTCAGATTTAGCTTTGCCACAGCTGCAGAAATAGTTCTGAAGGCTTGTGGTTAGAGTAACAGATGCATGGATTTGGATGATCAGGGTGTGATATAAAAATGTCAGAGTACATTTTCATTTACTCTAAATCTCAATATATGATGCTATCTCAGTAAGACCATACTATGTTACATATATATATCTGAATTATACTTGGTGCTGTCCTGATTCCAGAGAACTCTATGGTCATAGTATGTAGGAAAAACATGTTCAAATTGTGGCTTCTTCGTGTTACCATATTGTGAGTAAATAAGCAATAGAGTATGCATGTGACATATTAACTTGAGGTGGGTTAACCTTGGCTGGTCACCTTGGCTGGTCACCAAGAAGGGGGAGAAAATACCTTGTGTGTTGAGATAAGGACAGGCAGATTGTTCGCTAATTACTCTCATGGGCAAAACAGACTAAACTTGGGAAAGATTAATTGAATTTATTGTCAATTAATAACAGAGTAGCATAGTGAGAAATAAAAACAAACTAAAAACACCTTCTCCCCAGCCTCTCCTTCCCAGGCTCACCATCACTCCCGACTTGACCTCTGCTCTGCTTCCCCCCCTGCCCAAGCAGTTCAGGGGAACGGGGGCTGCAGTCAGTCCCTGACTCTTCATCTCCACCATTCCCTCATGGTCACTCCCTGCCCCTGCTCCCCATGGGGTCCCTCCCACGGGATGCTGTCCTTCCCAACCTGAGCCTGCGGGGGCTGCCCACAGGCAGCAGCTCTCCAGGAACTGCTCCCACATGGCTCCGTACCACGGGCTCCATCCATCCCCCAGGAGCAAACTGCTCCAGCACGGGTCCCCCACGGGCAGCAGCTCCCCCCAGGCCCCCTGCTCCTGCGTGGGCTCCTCTCCACGGGCTGCAGCTCCGGCCCGGGGCCTGCTCCTGCGGGGGCTCTCCATGGGCCGCAGCCTCCTCCAGGCCACATCCACCTGCTCCAGCGGGGGCTCCTCCACGGGCTGCAGCGTGGAGATCTGCTCCATGTGGGACCCCTGGGCTGCAGGGGGACAGCCTGCTCCACCAGGGGCCTCTCCCTGCACAGGCTGCAGGGGAACTGCTGCTGCCTGCCTGGAGCACCTCCTGCCCTCCTGCTGCACTC
>NW_023311511.1:0-1061 GCF_011077185.1 Oxyura jamaicensis | reverse complement strand
TGTGATGGTTTCACTCGGGTGGGTGACCGAGCTCCACCACAACCGCTCTCTCACTCCCCCTCCTCAAAGAGGAACAGGGAGAAAATACGATGAAAGGGGCTCAAGGGTTGAGATAAGGACGAGGAGATCGTGCAGTAATTATTGTGATGGGCAAAACAGACTCAGCATAGGGAGATAGTAAGATTTATTGCCTATTACAAACGAGCTAGAGAAGTGAGAAACAAAGGAAAGAAACCAAAAGCACCTTCCCCCCCATCCACCCTCTTCCACCTCCTCCCCCCCGAGCGGCGCAGGGGAACGGGGACATGGGGGCTATGGTCAGTCTATAGAAATTCTTCTCTGCCGCTCCTTCTTGGTCACTCTCGTCCCCTGTGCTGTGGGGTCCCACCCACGGGATGCAGTCCTTGCTGAACTGATCCAGCGTGGGCTTCCCACAGGCAGCAGCTCTTCAAGAACTGCTCCAGATATGGGTCCGTACCACGGGGTCCATCCCTCGGGAGCAAACTGCTCCAACCTGGGTCCCCCACGGGCAGCAGCTCCTGCCAGGTCACCTGCTCCTGCGTGGTCTCCTCTCCACGGGCTGCAGGTCCGGCCCGGAATCTGCTCCGGCAGGGGTCTTCCACAGGCCGCAGTCTCCGTCGGTGCAGGGCCACCTGCTCCACCGTGGTCTCCTCCACGGGCTGCAGCGTGGAACCCTGCTCCACCGTGGTACTCCATGGGCTGCAGGGGGACATCCTGCTTCACCATGGTCCTCACCACAGGCCGCAGGGGACTTCTGCTCCGGCGCCTGGAGCACCTCTCCCCCTCCTTCTTCACTGACCTTGGCGCCTGCAAGGCTGTTCCTCACTCCTCTCACTCTCCCAGCTGCTGTGTGGCGCAGCGTTTTTTTTTTTTCCTGTCTTAAATATGCTCTCACAGAGGCGCAAACAACATCACTTATTGGCTCAGTTCTGGTCAGCAGTGGGGCCCTTACCAAACATGGGGCAGCTTCTAGATCCTTCTCACAGAAGCCACCCCTATGGCCCCCTGCTACCAAAACCTTGTCACATAAACCCACTACA
>NW_023311510.1:0-6086 GCF_011077185.1 Oxyura jamaicensis | reverse complement strand
GTGCTCTGCACTCATAGCTGGAACAGCACTGGTATCACTCCAGTGTTATGTCTATTGCTGCATAGTGCTGGCACAACATCAGAACTCCTTCCAGGCCCCCAAGAGCCAGCAGGCTGGGGGTGGGCAATTGATGGGGAGGGGACATCACCAGGGCAGCTGACCTAAACCAACCAAAGGGATATTCCATAACACCTGATGTCACACTGAGCAATAAAAGGGGGGCTCTCATGGGGGAGGGTCTCTCCTGAACAACCGGTACGCGTTTTGAGGCCCTGCTTCCCGGGACGTGGCCGAACATCGCTCGTTGATGGGAAGTAGAGAATAACTTTTTTTTTCTTTCTCTCTGTGCTTCCGCGCGGCCTTGTTGTTTCTTTTGTTTCTCTTTCTCCCCATTCCCCTTTCCTTAATTAAATCATTCTCATCTCAAACCTCGAGCTCTTTGTGTTGTCTTTTCTCCCCCTTCCTCTTTGAGGAGGGGAGGAGTGAGAGAGCGGTTGTGGTGGAGCTCGGCTGCCCACTCGAGTAAAACCATCACAGTCCTTTTTGGCGCCCAACGTGGGGCTCGAGGGTTGAGATAACCGTAGAATTGATTAAAGTAACTCCACCTAACGTACTTGCTAGTCACAATGTTTGGCTTGCTGTTAATATTCTCCTGTATGACTATGTTGTACGTAATCCGTTCTCTTTTCTCTTTCTTCCTCTATATCCGATCGGAGAACGTGTTGAAATCTGTGTTTCGTTTCTTTATCACACTGTGTGGTAACATGCTGGCCTCCAGTTTTGTCTGGTACTCAGGCCCTGCATTGCTATCCTTCTGGTCTCCTGGAGATTATCTTTCTGGAAATATGAAGAATTACACTGCCTTCTTTTTCTTCCCTGGCAGTCAATTTATGAATAATATCAGGGCTGGTGCTTTTTTTCTTCTCTCCCTGTGGGCTAATCACAGCAGCTTTTGAGTTTTTTGGATACCCTTGGTCAGATGTCATCCTCCTATTACTAGTTCTATTCTTTTTCTTCCTTCCCAAAATCAAACAATTTATTAAGAATAGCATCCAAAGACCTGCCCCGAGGCAAAGTAGTTGTGGGTGGCAGGGTGTGTGGGGGGATATGGGCAGGTACCTGTCACGGTTTTCTCCTCCAATGGTTTTTAACTTCACCCCTGAACAAGTGAAAAATCCACAAAAACTGGTAGAATGTTTGAAAGACGTATGCCCTGACCCTGGCAATACCAGAGAACTCCACCAGCTTGCTGCACTCTGCTGGGGTCTGGCTCACGCCTATCAAATGTCAATTAACACTGCCCAGCACCCTCAAGGGGATAAGAAAGTTTCTGAACTTGATAATGAGATAACACACACTGTGACCACCCCAAACGACCAACCATCTATGGTATCAGTAGCCCCTATAGTCAAGACAAAACAATGGAAACGGAAGTCAGCTCGTTTAGTAAGGGAAGAAGCTTATCCTGAGGAGGAGGGAGAGGAGGAAAAGGCAGGCACCTCTAAAGCAGCGTCATCACAACATCAGGGAGAAGAGACTGAAATAATAAATGAATCAGAAACCACTCGATCTCTATCCTTGAGTGAGTTGCGAGAAATACGAAAGGATTTCAGTCGTCATCCAGGTGAGCACATCCTCACCTGGTTGCTTCGATGCTGGGATGCTGGGGCCAATAGCCAACAACTAGAAGGCAGTGAAGCCAAGCAGCTGGGATCCCTCTCTAGAGAAAGGCTCATTGACAGAGTAATTGGGAGAGAGGCACAGGTCCTCAGCCTCTGGAGGCGACTCCTGGCAGCCGTGAAAGAAAGGTATCCCCACAAGGAAGATATTGTATACCAAGTAGGCAAGTGGGCCACCATGGAGAAAGGTCTCCAGCAACTGAGGGAATTAGCTGTGCTGGAGATGATTTATAGTGATTTAAACAATGCTCAGACACCTCAAGATCCCGACGAAGTCCAATGCACGACATCTATGTGGCGGAAGTTTGTACGGGCTGCACCCTCATCACACGCCAGCACACTGGCAGCAATGAATTGGAATGAGGGGATGGGGCCAACAGTGGACAATGTGTCCATTCAGCTTCATAGATATGAAGAAAACCTCACTGCCCCAATACGGGCCTGCATTTCAGCCGTGGAGAGACTGTCCCAGCGGTTAGAGGAACATATCACTTCCTCCCCACCTAGATGGAAGAATCTTTCAGCTATTAAGTGCCAGCATTCTCCGGCTCAAGCAAGAGAGAATCGAGGACGCACACCACGGGGTACCTTGTGGTTTTATTTACGTGACCATGGGGAAGATATGAGGAAGTGGGACGGTGAACCGACCTCGGTCCTAGCTGCTCGGGTACGTGAACTACGGAAAGACATGGCAACAAGAAAAGAGGCCCCTAGGAGGATTGCTGCCCCAGTTTCTGTTGGGCAAACCCCCAGAGGCAGTAGAAAAGCTAGCATTACTCCTGACCCTGACGAAGAGACCTCTAATTCACATTTGGAAGAATTAATTGACAGATGCTCCAACCAGGACTAGTGGGGCCCTGCCTCTGGCCAGGTAGAGGAGAGGGACAACCGGATTTACTGGACTGTGTGGATTCGATGGCCTGGCACACCGGAACCGCAGAAATATAAAGCTTTAGTGGACACAGGTGCACAGTGTACCCTAATGCCATCAGGCCACCAAGGGGCACAACTTATCTCTATCTCTGGAGTGACAGGGGGATCCCAAGAGCTAACTGTATTGGAAGCTGAAGTGAGTCTAACTGGGAATGAGTGGCAAAAACACCCCATCGTGACTGGCCCAGAGGCTCCGTGCATCCTCGGCATAGACTACCTCAAGAAAGGGTACTTCAAGGATCCAAAAGGGTACCGGTGGGCTTTTGGCATAGCTGCTTTGAGCGCAGAGAAGATTAAGCAGCTGTCTACCCTGCCTGGTCTCTCAGAAGACCCTTCTGCCGTAGGATTGCTGAGGATTGAAGAACAACAAGTGCCGATTGCGACTACAACTGTGCACCGGCAGCAATATCGCACCAATCGAGACTCCCTGATCCCTATCCATGAGTTAGTTCATCATCTGGAGAGACAAGGAGTGATCAGCAAAACTCACTCACCCTTCAATAGTCCTATATGGCCAGTGCGAAAGTCTAATGGCGAGTGGAGGCTAACAGTGGACTATCGGGGCCTGAATGAAGTCACACCACCACTGAGTGCTGCAGTGCCAGATATGCTAGAACTCCAGTACGAACTGGAATCAAAGGCAGCCAAGTGGTATGCAACAATTGATATCGCTAATGCATTTTTCTCCATCCCTCTGGCAGCAGCATGCAGGCCACAGTTTGCTTTCACTTGGAGAGGCATTCAGTACACTTGGAATCGACTGCCCCAGGGGTGGAAACACAGCCCTACCATTTGCCATGGACTGATCCAGACGACACTGGAACAGGGGGATGCTCCTGAACACTTGCAGTACATTGATGATATCATCGTATGGGGGAACACAGCAGAGGAAGTTTTTGAGAAAGGGAAGAAAATAATTCAAATTCTCTTGAAAGCTGGCTTTGCTATCAAACAGAATAAGGTCAAGGGACCCGCACAGGAAATCCAGTTCTTGGGGGTAAAATGGCAGGATGGACGTCGCCACATTCCAACGGACGTGATCAACAAAATTACGGTTATGTCTCCACCATCTAACAAAAAAGAAACACAAGCTTTTCTAGGCCTCGTTGGATTTTGGAGAATGCATATTCCAGGCTATAGCCAGCTTGTGAGTCCTCTATATCGAGTGACTCGAAAGAGGAATTCTTTCGAGTGGGGCCCCGAGCAACAACAGGCCTTTGAACAAATCAAACAAGAAATAGCTCGTGCAGTAGCCCTTGGGCCTGTCCGTACCGGACCAGCTGTACAAAACATACTTTACACTGCAGCTGGGGAGCATGGCCTCACCTGGAGCCTCTGGCAGAAGACCCCAGGAGAAACTCGAGGTCGACCTTTGGGGTTCTGGAGCCGGGGCTTTCGAGGATCAGAAGCCAATTACACCCCAACTGAAAAAGAAATATTAACAGCATATGAGGGGATTCGAGCTGCTTCAGAGGTTGTTGGTACAGAAGCACAACTCCTCTTGGCCCCACGGCTACCTGTGTTACATTGGATGTTCAAAGGAAAAATCCCCACTACACATCATGCAACTGACGCTACATGGAGTAAGTGGATAGCGTTAGTTACGCAGCGGGCTCGAATGGGGAAACCCAACCGCCCAGGAATCCTGGAAGAGATTATGGACTGGCCAGAGGGTAAGGATTTTGGAATACCGACAGAAGAGATAACTCGTGCTGAAGAGGCACCACCATACAACGAGTTGCCAGAAGACAGAAAGCAGTATGTGTTATTCACTGACGGATCCTGCCGTGTGGTAGGGAGCCATCGGAAATGGAAAGCTGCTGTGTGGAGTCCCACCCGACAAGTTGTGGAGGCCATGGAAGGGGAAGGTGAGTCGAGTCAATATGCAGAAGTGAAAGCCATACAACTGGCCCTAGAAATTGCTGAAAGAGAAAAATGGCCAGTACTGTATCTTTACACTGACTCATGGATGGTGGCAAATGCTCTTTGGGGGTGGTTACAGCAATGGAAACAGAACAACTGGCAGCGCAGAGGTAAACCTATCTGGGCTGCTACTCTGTGGCAAGATATTGCTGCCCGGGTAGAAAACCTGGATGTAAAGGTACGTCATGTAGATGCCCACATGCCTAAGAATCGTGCCACCGAAGAACATCAGAACAACAAAGAAGTGGATCGAGCTTCAAAAATTGAAGTAGCTCAGGTGGACCTGGACTGGGGACGTAAGGGTGAGCTGTTTGTAGCTCGATGGGCCCATGAAACATCAGGGCATCTGGGGAGGGATGCCACATACAGATGGGCTCGTGATCGAGGGGTGGACCTGACCATGGAGGCCATCACACAGGTTACCCATGAGTGTGAGACATGTGCTGCAATCAAACGAGCCATGAGGATAAAGTCTCCCTGGAACAGGGGGAGATGGCTTGGATTTCGATATGGTGAAGCCTGGCAGATTGACTACATCGGACCACTCCCACAAACCCGCCAAGGCAAACGTTACATACTAACCATGGTAGAAGCAACAACTGGGTGGCTCGAAACATACCCAGTAAACCATGCCACCGCCCGAAACACTATCTTGGGCCTGGAAAGACAAGTGCTGTGGCGACATGGTACACCAGAAAGAATTGAATCCGACAATGGGAGTCACTTTCGAAACAATTTAGTCACCTCCTGGGCCAAGAGACATGGCATTGAGTGGGTGTATCACATCCCTTATCACCCACAAGCTTCTGGGAAGGTTGAGAGATACAATGGATTGTTAAAAACTATGTTACGAGCATTGGGTGCTGGGACGTGGAAACATTGGGACATGAATCTACCAGAGGCCACTTGGCTAGTTAACAACAGGGGGTCTGAAAGCCGTCCTGGTCCTGCTGAAACAAAACCCCTACACACTGTGGGAGAAGCTAAAGTCCCCGTAGTGCATGTAGGGAAGTGGATGGGGAAGGCGGTGTGGGTTACTCCTGTCATGGGAAAAGGCAAACCCACTTGTGGGATTGTCTTTGCCCAAGGACCAGGGTATACCTGGTGGGTAATGCAGAAGGATGGGGATATCAGGTGTGTGCCTCAAGGAGATTTAACCTTGAGAGAAAATTAATCTGTAATCCAAGTTATGTGTTGCAGGAGGACATTGCAGAACCAATGACAGGTCAACTTCGCAAGGAACCGGGCAAATGCAACAGTGACATGAGCTAAGCTGGTGCTGGTGTCAAGAAAATCAACTTCGCCTGCCCTGAGTGACCATTTTGACAGATGAAGCTGAAACCATCAACAGCTTTTATGAACATTTTTGGGAAAAGCCTGTGGAATGAAAAGTACAGATGTATAAACACTTTAATAGACAGAGAATAATGGTGATGAAATATCTATATACTAAACTATGGGGACCTGAGTGTGACACAAATGTTATGGAATAAGGGGTGGAGGTTGTGTTGGGTCTGCCTGGGATGGAGTCACCTTTCCCTGCAGCAGCCC
>NW_023311509.1:0-1614 GCF_011077185.1 Oxyura jamaicensis | reverse complement strand
TCACGATGAATTATGTTTAAATTATACATTTTGTGACTCATGGATTTTCTCATTGTTTTATCCTTCCAGTGTTCCTTTATAACAGTCTGAGACACAAGTGCTTGCTGTCAGGCCTAGAAAAGAAAAGGACTATTCGTCAACTCCCAACCCATCAGAAGGGGCAAGAATGTTGAGTAGATCATTCTAACCAAGGAAAGGAAGTAGTGATCAGAAGTAGTGATCATTTCCTTGCACTTAGGGTATGTCACAACTTAGGGGAGCTATGTGCAGGAAAATTTAAACACAGTCTTGTTGAGCAGGTGACAGAATAATCTTATTTATGGCATCACAGCATCTGAAGTTGTCTTTATCTTAGTTTTGATCATATTCATAATCACAGAATCACAGAATAGTCTAGGTTGGAAGAGACTTCCAAGATCACTGAGTCCAACCTCCTACCTAACGCTAACAAATCTTCCACTAAACCATATCCCTAAGCTCTACATCTAAACGTCTTTTAAAGACCTCCAGGGATGGTGACTCAACCACTTCCCTGGGCAGCCTATTCCAGTGACTAACAACCCTTTCAGTAAAGAAGTTCTTCCTAATATCTAACCTAAACCTCCCCTGGCACAACTTTAGCCCATTCCCCCTCGTCCTGTCACTGGGCATGTGGGAGAATAGACCAACCCCCACCTCGCTACAGCCTCCCTTCAGGTACCCGTGAGTGCAATAAGGTCACCCCTGAGCCTCCTCTTCTCCAGGCTAAACAGTCCCAGCTCCCTCAGCCGCTCCTCTTAAGCCTTGTTCTCCAGGCCCTTCACCATCTTCGTAACCCTCCTCTGGACTCGCTCAAGCACCTCCATGTCCTTCTTGTAGGGAGGGGCCCAAAACTGAATGCAGTACTCGAGGTGCGGCCTCACCAGAGCCGAGTACAGGGGGACAATCACTTCCCTGGACCTGCTGGCCACGCTGTTTCTTATGCAAGCCAGGATGCTGCTGGCCTTCTTGGCTGCCTGAGCACACTGCTGGCTCATATTCAGCCGACTGTCAACCACTACTCCCAGGTCCTTTTCTGACAGGCAGCTTTCTAACCACAAATCTCCCAGCCTGTAGCTCTGTTTGGGGTTGTTGTGCCCCAGGTGCAGGACCCGGCACTTAGCCTTGTTGAACTTCATACCGTTGGCCTCGGCCCATTGGTCCAGCCTATCCAGATCCTCCTGCAGAGCCTTCCTACCCTCGAGCAGATCGACACACGCACCTAACTTGGTGTCATCTGCAAACTTGCTGAGGGCGCACTTGATCCCCTCGTCCAGATCATCGATGAAGATGTTAAAGAGGACTGGTCCCAGTACCGAGCCCTGGGGGACTCCACTAGTGACCGGCCTCCAACTGGATTTGACTCCATTCACCACAACTCTCTGGGCCTGGCCATCCAGCCAGCTCTTAACCCAACGAAGTGTACGCCAGTCCAAGCCATGAGCAGCCAGTTTCCTGAGAAGAATGCTGTGGGGGACGGTGTCAAATGCCTTACTGAAGTCAAGGTAGACCACATCCACAGCCTTTCCCTCACCCACTAAGTGTGTCACCTTGTCATGGAAGGAAATCAGGTTGGTCAAGCAGGACCTGCCCTTC
>NW_023311508.1:0-7667 GCF_011077185.1 Oxyura jamaicensis | reverse complement strand
CCTTGTCATGGAAGGAAATCAGGTTGGTCAAGCAGGACCTGCCCTTCATAAACCCATGCTGACTAGGCCTGATTGCCTGCTTGCCCTGCAACTGCCGCATGATGACACCCATGATAATTAGCACAAACAAACCTAAATCATTTCTCTGACAGAAAACATGGAGTTTTTTTATGAATAAAATAGAGCTTTTCCTAGCTGCTGTTTCTCCATTTTTAACGATTCGTAAATTTCTGGGCCTTTTTCTTTGTTGTTGTTTGTTTGGTTTAGATATATCTTTACCATTACTCTTTCCTTTAAAAACACAACTCAAGCCCGTACTAGCTAGTTTCCCCTAGCACCGTGTTAGCTTGTAGCACTGACGACACAACAAACACAGAAATTGGACCCATCATAACAAGACTAGATTAGAATTAACGGAGGCTTGGGCAGCAACTGCTCTGGCTTCTGGCTGGCTGCCTGAGCTTTTGTGCTAAGCATAACTCATTTGACAGACTGCTTCTGAGGCATCAGATCCCATGACAGCAGAGAGGGCTTCAGCCCCTTGGCCACAGTTATGGTGAGGAAGATGCCACCCTTAAGCACTGTGCCTTCAAACTTAATGGCACAGCAGCTGCCTGGTCCAAGGCTGACTCCATGGCTGTCACATACAAGGTACAACTGCTTCTTATTTGTGGTCACATTGGAGCTGTGACTCCAGGAGTGGTCCTTACTGCAGGGAATGCAACCAGGCAAGCACCCATTATCAGCAAGTCTGGCCTCTCCTCTATAAGTAGCACAGGGGACATCAGCTCCCCAGTGAAGAATAGACGTTAGAGAATGTACCTGGCTAATGGTGCTTGAACTGTAAAAAGTTTAATGTTAATGAGCAAATTAATCTCACTTATAATTATTAAATCTTCTCCTCTAATGAAGAATCAAAATGTACAGTAGGCCTAGACATCTCAGAGCAATAACATACTGATGAGCCTATCACACAGTCTTTTTCATTACCACACAGTCTTTTTCATTGCACATGCTTATTTTCAGTTAATACAGAAGCATGTGAAACAGTGCAAGATAAACATATGCCTATATATACATCAGTTTTACAGGGAAAAATATATCTATATTTACATAGTTAACATATATGTGTCTATATAAATTCAGAAAATGTAGATTATATCTATATATAAATGATATAAAAAAGACAAAAATATATTAGATATATCTCTACATTTCTATTTCTATTTATTCATACAGTTGTATATAGATTTATCCATCCAATATAGATATTTATATCTAAATATCACTAGATATAAATACCTCTACATAACTGTGATACATCACATTCATTCTGGAATAAACGGATTCTGTGCAAAGCAGGACATGCCAAAACACCTACATCGTGAAAAGTCTATGAAGAAAATGCATTGTACTTTGAATTTGAACAGAATGTTTTATTTCAATGGGAAGCCTGTTCTTAATATTTAATAAAACATTATTTTAAAAAAAGATACAAATACAGCATGTTCCCAAATACTAAGCAATATTTTTCTTTTTCCCCTCCAAAACTTGGCCTCACCGAGCATTTTGAAATTAGCAGAACCATCTTGTTTTCATGCTAGTGTTGTTGATGAATATTCTTTTGGTAATCACTATTGCACTTGGCTGGAAAATAAACAAATAAATAAATAAATAAAAATCTAAGACATCTATCTAGAAGGATAGAGGAATCTTTCAGCGAATTAGTTCAGATACTGGCCAATCCAACCATCACTAAATGATTTCAGGGATAAAATACTCTGGTTCAGTATTAGGAAACAGGTGGAATTCCACAGTCTTGGAAATTGTCTTTTTTCTCTCTCTTTCTCTTCTTCAGGAATCTCAGGCTATTGCTCAGTATGTATGTGACTTCCTGTGAACTTAGAGTACTATCAAAAGGCTAGCATACCACTGACAAAAAAATTTGTCGAGACAGGGTGATACTCCTATACTGCTTTGGCCAAAGCAGTTTGGAGTTCAAGAGATGTAACTAGCACTTATCTAGAGAATAACAAGCTGGTTTTGTGATGTGCAGACCCTGAGAAAAGATGACAGATGTCTACAACAGCAGCACTGCTCAGTATTTTTGCCTGTACTGATCAAAATCTTAGTATCCATCCTAGAGGTATCTATGTAACCTCCTTGCTAGATAGGTTAAGTGATAGGTTAAGGTCTGCCACCTGTGTAATTACCAATCAAGCTGCCTTACTATACAAGTATGTTTATTTGCTCACCCAACGGGAACACTCTCTCCTGTGCTCTCTTTGGGAAGATTCCAACCCTCCATAGGGTACTGTGGCTCAGCATGTATAATCATCACATATGAAAGGTAAAAAAAAAAAAAAAAAGAAAAAAAAAAGTACTTTTCGTCACATGAAGAACTGAGAGAGAAAAATAAGGGCTTTGCAATATTAGCTAATTTATTATGCATATACTATTCATGAAAGATATTAAGCAGTAGGCAGATGGGTGAAGGTGTTACGGATATACACAGCAATTACTAATGCCTAAGCTTATATGAAACTAAGTTCTTATATAGTTTTCACTCAAATTTAAAGCCAACTACAGTCAAATTACCAAATTCTTGAGTCTTCCAGGCATCAGTAATAGGCATGGAGTAGTAATCCACTACTTCTTATCACCACCTACACTAATGCCCTATCAGCTCATATTTCTGTCAGAGAGGCCCTGCCAGGGTTGTCTGTCCCATTTAACTTTTGTCTAAATAACATTAAAAAAAAAGAGATCAAGTTGATAAACAAAGCAAAACCACTTGAGATCACAAATAAGTAGCATTTTGTAAGTGGAGAAATAGTTATGGAATACTTCAGAAACCTTTCCAGTCCACAAAAAAGAATCTGTGGGCTAGAATCTTGCTCTGAGTATAGACATAACATTTTTACAGAGAAATCTACAATTGCTTATGTAGTATGGATATGCAAGCATCCTGGATCACTTCCCACTCTCTCAGACACTTCTGCCATCTTTGGTAGCTAAGGTTTAGAAAGATATAAGATTTATTACTTAAAAGCTTTAATGGATTCAATAATCCCATTCTAAGAATTTTTTATTGTCATGATGGGTGTTCTATACAAATTGCCAAATACATAAATAAAAATATAAAGTACTTCACATTACTCCTCTACAAGAGACTTAATTTGCTCTAGACATGCCAAGACATGTTCTGCATTTAATATACTGAGTTTCTCAGAAGTGTCACAGTTAAATTCTGTTTTCTGTATAATGCAGTCAAAAGAAGTGGATATCTACCATCTATAAACAAAATGAAAAAAATAAAAGCACGAAATAAAACAAGTTCAGGAGAGAAATATTTTGGAAAAATAAGTGCTACTTCTCATGTAACAAAAGATGTCTGGAAATGGAGAGACGTGTTTTAGTACATTCAACAGGGAAGGTAATTGTATATATAAGAAAGCTGTCATACTTCCATTAGTTTCTACTATATGTATCTTCTGTGAAGACTGGAGTTAGCAGAATAAGTTTATATATATATATATATATATTTTTTTTTTTTTCAGAAAAAAATGAAAAAATGTATGAAGATACATAACATGCACATTACAAAATAGATGGCACTGAAAATGTCACTCAGAGTTAGGTGTCTGAATTACACCCATCTGTACAGTTTATACGTAAAAGTTTGTTAGTAAAATTAAGACACAGCATTGTGCCCATGCTTCAAATTTTGCATATTAAGTAAGTATTTCCACGATCATATTACTTCCATGGAAAACATTTTTTCTACCAGAATGACATACAGAGTTAGAATGGGGAATAAATTATGTATTTTAAGCTGTCACTTAAAGAAGATTTTTGGAATTACCATGCAAGTACCATGCTGATGTTCCATCATTAAAAACAAAAACAAAATTAAAACAAGCAAACAAACAAACAAAAAAACAAAATCCACAAGCAAGCACACACAAACATACAAACGTAATAACATCAATGAATAATTAGACCCAGAGAAGCTGTGGATGTCCCATCCCTGGAAGCATTCAAGGCCAGGCTGGATGGGGCTTTGAGCAACCTGATGTAGCGGGAGGTGCCCATGGCACAGAGGGTGGAACTGGAAAATCTTTAAGGTCCCTTCAAACCCAAGTCATTCTATATTCCTATGATAATAGTTAAATAAAAATATTTTCCATAACTTTTCAGTTTTAATCCTTCCAACCTTCCCTCTTACAGAATAAAACAAGTAAAAGTGGAAAAGCTTTAGAGAACAGTTTGAAGATGAAGAATGCTTTCCATACAGGTACAGATCCAGGCTCTTCATCTTATTAGAAGAAACCAAGAAGGAAAATGACAAAGCCTCATATAATTATGAACAACTGGTGGTCATCAAAATCATTAGTTATATACCAAACCAGAAAGGTTCCATTACGCACACTGTTGATGTTACAAAACTAATTAATATAACTTGACAATACAACAGACTCAACCCTACTTCAATGGATTTGCTTGGAAATAGGTTTGACTCTGTTCCTACAGACTTCATAGCTGTCCTCACTGGTAATAACTTAGGTTGTAGAAAAAATTGATTATATCACAAATAACAGCTTTTTTTTTTTTTTTTTTTTTTTTTTTTTCAAGCTCTAATACTGAAAACTCTTCTTAACTCTGAGATTTGTTACCCAGAGAAGCGAGATACACCTAAGATAGTTACTGGTTATCTTATTTTGATATAACTTTTAACAGAATAGGAATAGTTCTATGAATCTAGAAATCTTTGCATTTATATTGTGTTAACCTCAAAAGTGATTATACACATCTTTACCAAACAACAAAACAGCATTTTTTACATTACATGTATTTTTCTGATAATTCAGTTTAAAAAACATACAGCTTTGCTTTTAAGTAAAACTATAAATAATATTTACATGAATAGCAAATATTTTTTAAAAATCAAAGGAATAAAACTCATCCTAACCAAAATTGGAATTGTAATATTATAGTTCATTAAAACATCCATGACAAAATCCATAGGGCTTTTGAACCACTTCTTATCCAGCCTCTGTGGCAAATTTTTGAACTTCTAATAGAAAATCTGTAATTGTTTTAAGACAGCTATTTGCAATTTGGAATTACTAGATATATGGACTTATATGTCAAAAAAAAATTTTTTTTTTTTTTTTTTTTTTTTTTTTTTTACTTCTGTTTGAATAGCCTACTGAAATACATTTGGAAAGAATTAAGTCAATGTTATCAAAATAAACACGCCTCAAACTCAATATGAGTAACAGGCAATTGAGGAAACTAAGTCAATTTTCAAGCCAATAACTTCCAGGAAAAATTTGTTTTGATCCCAGATGACAAATGAAAATGACCATTAGATCAATTTAAATCCTTTGTGTGAGGTAGTATGAACAAAATACATTGATGAGGACTGGAAATAAACAACTACTTTTTAAAAGAAGGTAAAGAGAATGAGGTTACCAAAATTCAGAATAAGCAATATTTATGTTCCCTTCACTTGCCCAATGAGTCAAAAGGTGAAAATGTTGCTTTGCACTTACACAAAGCAACTCCCATTTCAAACCAAGCACTTCAGACCTCATTAGCCAACCTGCAAGTCTGCTGCCCATCATGTTATGGCCATTCATCTAATCGAATAACATCTCTCATAACTGAAGCACTAAATATGTGACAAGTGGTCTGAATTGATTTGGTCTGGTAGAGGGCATCCATAGTACTTACAATGTTTCAAGTCCGAGTACTACAAAAGCGTAGAGAGAAACATGATATTTAACATCCATTGACTTAGGGACATTTAGAATGGAATAGCTCAGTTGGAAGGGGCCTTCAAAGACCGTCTAGTCTAACTGCCTGAACACTTCAGTGCTAACCAAAAGTTAAAGCATATTAATGAGCACATTATTTAAATGCCTCTTGAACTCAGACAGGCGTGGAACATCAACAGCCTCGCTAGGAAGCCTATTCCATTGCTTGACCATTCTCACTGTAAGTAAATTGTTCCTGATGTCCAACCTGAACATCCCCTGCTACAGTTCCCATACATCCTGTCACCAGTTCCCAGAGAGGACAGACTGACAGCTCCCCTGCTCATTGCAACAAGCAAAGAGGACATCGACTGAACAACCCAAGTGTCTTCAGCCTCTCCTCACAGGACATGCCTTCCAGCCCTGTTACCAGCTTTGTTGCCCTCCTCTGGATGCATTCATTCTAGGGAGTTAACATCCTTATTATATTGTGGACACCAGAACTACGTGCAATGTTCAAGGTGAGTCTTCACCAATGCTAAATACACAGGGAAAATCACCTCTTTAGTCTGGCTGGCTATGTTGTGTTTAATGCAGCCCAAAATGCATTTTACCGTCTTGGCTGCCAGGGCCCATTACTCATTTTATCTATTTCCTTGGGGTCAAGGATATCTCCAATTGCCTCAAAACATTATCATCAGTAAACCAGCAGTCTCATGGATATAGTCAACATTCTTTCTTTTATTAATAGCTTGCTTTTCACATTGGCTTTGTCCAAGTTAGAATTAAGGCAACTACTTTTCATCTAAGTACAGTTTTCTTTACATATTATAAATTCTTAACAGTGGTACTTGTTCTTATGATATGTATTTTCAGAGAGAAGATAAAGTAAACTAAAGAAACAAGAAGTATTAAGAAACATTAAATGCTGGGGGTAGTGCAAAGATAAAGTCCTTCCTACAAGTATTCTCAGGTCTGTTCTATGGCCACTTGCAATGAAGAGGATTAAACAGGACTAGACATGACATTAAGAGCATTGAACAGAAAAACTTGGCTTTCAGATGTCTTAAACTTGAGCCCATATTTGCTAACATCTACTGATGAAGACAAAAAAACTTAAGTGGAATTTCACAACATTCAGCACATGCAAATGTGAAACAGGCATTACTCAAATTTAGTCTGACATAAGTGACAGAATATGGCCTCAGATAAAGTTTGTAGGACACTTGCACTAAACTGCAGTGGTCTTCTCTGAACCCACTTCAAAATCAAGTATGACAGGAAACAGCTGAGAAGGAAGCTTAAAAAGCCTTTACATTATCTGATATGACTGTGTAGAAATGGGGCAAAGTTCAATTCCGATAACTCTGCTATTTCTGTTAAAAATGTTTTCTGCTACTACAGCAATTAATACAATAATGACAAATACTAGCAAGATGAATATGGAGAAAAAATGTTGGATGGAAACAAAGAATGACTCCTAACAGTTACTACTCTAAATCTGTGTTTTCCAATAAGCTTTCCAAATTTAACAGATGATTCAGGTGGACTGTGCAAGTATAGCTGTTATAAGTCAATGTCATATATATCAAAATATAAGTTAATGTTTGTGTATTGACAAGTGTGAAGTTCAGAACTCATTTCTAATGTAGTCTATAGCTGCACATGACATTTAGATAATGGGATCACAATTTCAGATTAATTTATTCCATATAAATTCATATTCCATTCCCTACTGAGATTTTTCACAGAATCACAGAATCACAGAATAGTCTAGGTTGGAAGAGACCTCCAAGATCACCGAGTCCAACCTCTGACCTAACACTAACGAGTCCTCCACTAAACCATATCCCTAAGCTCACGATGAATTATGTTTAAATTATACATTTTGTGACTCATGGATTT
>NW_023311507.1:0-1133 GCF_011077185.1 Oxyura jamaicensis | reverse complement strand
CCCCTAATAGCAGAGACATTGGTTTGTACAGGAGGGGAGGAAAATAAACTCTCTTTAAGTTGCTGGACCTCTTCAGAGAGTTTCTCCAAAGTATTCTCTTTTAGTTGATGGACGCTTTCAGAAAGTTTCTCCACAGCCAAGACGCAGGCCTGTAGGGAAGAGGAGAGGCTTTCTTCGTACTGCCGGAGTTGTTTAGCCACATCACCCACTGTGGGTTCCTCATCCTCTTTCCAGGCCATTATTGCCAATGAGCTGGCATATGATGATGGTGCACTCCGTACAAACTTCCGCCACATGGGTCGTGTACACCTGACTTCATCTGGATCTGTGGGTCCATCTGGATCTGTGGGTCCATTGTCTGGGTCCTCATAAATCACCTCCCGTACGGCTAATTCCCTCAGGTACTGGATTCCCTTCTCCATAGTGGTCCACTTGCCTGGCAGACATACAAGTTCTTCCTTGGGAACTTCTTACATTACTTCTTTCTTGAGAACTTCTTACATTTGTAAGGGAAACCTTTCCCTTACAGCATGCAGGAGACTCCTCCAGAGGCTGTGAGATCGTGCTCCATCTCCAATTGCTTTGTCAATGCCTGCATCTCTAGCAAGGGATCCCAGCCGCCTGGCTTCCTTGCCCTCTAATTCCACACAATTGGCTCCGGTATCCCAGCACCAGAGCAGCCAGGTGACAAGCTGCTCACCTATGCAGCGACCAAAATCTTTTCGCACATCTCGTAGCTCACGCTGGTATAGGTTTCGGGTAACTACTGTTGATTTTTCAACATCCCCATCTTCATCCTCCTGCACCTCTGATGGCCCAGCCTCGTCTTCTCTACACCTAGACCTAGCAGAAGACTCTCTGCGTTCTAAACGACCTGAGTCTCTATACCATTTTTTCACCTTGTCTACAGGGGCAACTTGTACTGCTACAGCTCTTTTCTCTGGCTCAGCCACAGGGTCTGCCACAGGGGTGGGAACACCCTCTGCAGGAGCAACTTGCACTGCTACAGCTGGTTTCTCTGGCCCAACCACAGGAGCTGGAGTGGCTGCAGGAGCTGGAGCTGGAGTGGCTGCAGGAGCTGGAGCTGCAGGAGCTGGAGCGGCTGCAGGAGCTGGAGCTGGAGCAGCTGCAGG
>NW_023311506.1:0-1438 GCF_011077185.1 Oxyura jamaicensis | reverse complement strand
CCCCTAATAGCAGAGACATTGGTTTGTACAGGAGGGGAGGAAAATAATCTCTCTTCAAGGTGGTGGACCTTTTCAGAAAGTTTCTCCAAAGTATTCTCTTTTAGTTGGTGGACCCTGGTTCGTTCAGGTGGGGAAGAAAATAATCTCTCTTCAAGGTGGTGGACCTTTTCAGAAAGTTTCTCCAAAGTATTCTCTTTTAGTTGATGGACGCTTTCAGAAAGTTTCTCCACAGCCGAGACGCAGGCCTGTAGGGAAGAGGAGAGGCTTTCTTCATACTGCCGGAGTTGTTTAGCCACATCACCCACTGTGGGTGCCTCATCCTCTTTCCAGGCCATTATTGCCAATGAGCTGGCATATGATGATGGTGCACTCCGTACAAACTTCCGCCACATGGGTCGTGTACACCTGACTTCATCTGGATCTGTGGGTCCATCTGGATCTGTGGGTCCATTGTCTGGGTCCTCATAAATCACCTCCCGTACGGCTAATTCCCTCAGGTACTGGATTCCCTTCTCCATAGTGGTCCACTTGCCTGGCAGACATACAAGTTCTTCCCTGTAGGGATACCTTTCCCTTACAGCATACAGGAGACGCCTCCAGAGGCTGTGAGATCGTGCTCCATCTGCAATTGCTTTGTCAATGCCTGCATCTCTAGCAAGGGATCCCAGCCACCTGGCTTCCTTGCCGTCTAATTCCACACAATTGGCTCCAGTATCCCAGCACCGGAGCAGCCAGGTGACAAGCTGCTCACCTATGCAGCAACCAAAATCTTTTCGCACATCTCGTAGCTCACGCTGGTATAGGTTTCGGGTAACTACTGTTGATTTTTCAACATCCCCATCTTCATCCTCCTGCTCCTCTGATGGCCCAGCCTCGACGTCTCCATACCTAGACCTAGCAGAAGACTCTCTGCGTTCTAAACGACCTGAGTCTCTATACCATTTTTTCACCTTGTCTACAGGGGCAACTTGTACTGCTACAGCTCTTCTCTCTAGCTCAGCCACAGGGTCTGCCACAGGGGTGGGAACACCCTCTGCAGGGGCAACTTTCACTGCTACAGCTCGTTTCTCTGGCCCAGCCACAGGAGCTGGAGCGGCTGCAGGAGCTGGAGCTGGAGCGGCTGAAGGGGCTGGAGTGGCTGCAGGGGCTGGAGCGGCTGCAGGGGCTGGAGCGGCTGCAGGGGCTGGAGCTGGAGCGGCTGTAGGAGCTGGGGATGGAACAGCTACAGGAGCAGGAGCTGGAGCGGCTGCAGGAGCTGGAGCGGCTGAAGGAGCAGGAGCTGGGGCGGCTGCAGGAGCCGGAACTGGGGCGGCTGCAGGAGCCGGAACTGGGGCGGCTGCAGGAGCTGGAGCTGCAGGAGCTGGAGCGGCTGCAGGAGCTGGAGCTGGGGCGGCTGCAGGAGCAGGAGCTGGAGCGGCTGCAGGAGCAGGAGCTGGAG
>NW_023311505.1:0-1889 GCF_011077185.1 Oxyura jamaicensis | reverse complement strand
CTGGTGGAGCCGCAAGCGCTGGATCAGGCCCACACCGACCTTGGACCTGCTGAACCCTGCAGGGCTGGGTAAATCAGTGCCTGTGGTGGGGCCAGATCTGGGGCCAGCGGCGCTGTGCCAGCGCCTGAGGCTGCAGCCGAGCCTGGGGAGGCACGGGCAGGGGGCTCAGCCCCACGGTGCGTCGCCGGCCTCTTCCAGGGCAGGTCCTGGGCAGGAGTGTGTCAGTTGCCTGCCCCGTTCCGGTGTCGCCAGCTCTGTTGACAGCTGGGGCGCGCGGGAGGCGTCTCGCTGCCGGCACTGCCCTGGGCCGCGTCTTACGGCAGCGTTACGGAAGGAGCCTGAAGGAGCAGGCGTTGCGTCTCCTAACGCCGCTCACTTCTGCTTTTATCACGGGCATCTGGTGGCTCTGGGAACCAGAGCTGGAGAGCAGCAAGAAGCTGCTCTGAGCTTGTAGGCACATGCCTGCACAGGGAGTGTCCACAAAACACTCCTGCGCTCCCGGCGGCGGCGCTGAGCCTCTCCCCCCCCCTTGCAAACCAGCCCAGGGGCAGCCTGTTGTTGGCACGGGGCTGCAGCGCGTCCTGCCACAGCCTTTGTGTTTGGTCCTTGGGGTTTTGGCTGGGTCTGAGCCCACACGGGCACCCCACGGACCCCCCCCCCCCGCCTGCTGCAGCCCCCTGGCTGCTCCCCCTGCACGCACAGGGCATCAGAGGGGAGCGCGGGGCAGCCCCTGCAGAGCCTGGGGCCAGTGAGGGCTGAGCTGCGTTGCCCCACGAGCGGGGCGAGCACCGCACTGGGGCCTTCTGGGGCCAGGAAGGAGCTTCGGTCCCTCACAGCCCTCCCAGTCCCTGTGGTCATTCTCCTCTGCCCGGGAATGTTTGATGCCTCACCCCATCCCCGGGGAGGCCCCTGTCCTCCCCTTCCCTCCCGGCGAACCCGGACCCCCCCCCCCCCCCGTTCCTTGCTGCTTTGTGCAGCGTGAAACCCCCGAGAGCGAAGCGCAGCGGGCAGAGGCGAGGCCGCGGCGGTGGCCACACAGCACACGCAGGCACTCAGGGCAGCGTTGCTTTCTATGAAATGGCCGCGAACGCCAACAACCAACTGGAGCAAGCGGGGCCCGGGCCACACACCCGATGCCGGGGGGCTATGAGCAGCACCGTGCTGGGCACCGGCTGCACCCTGAGCGCGCTCCTAGGTGGTGCTGGTGGCGAGCAGGCGGTCGGCCCAGGCGCTGGGCAGGTAGGACAGGGGGATGTAGAAGAGTCTGGCGTCCAGACCGCATCCGTAGCGAGTGTGCGGGTACTCGGCCGTCAGCGCGTGCTCCATGGCGTTGGTGACGAGGGAGAGCTTGGGGTTGGCTGTGGTGATGAAATGCTGAAAATTGCTGTTGTCTGCGGAGGGGAAGTGAGAAGCAGGAGCTGGCTGGGTGCCCCGCTGAGATTTAACCCAGTGAGGGCAGCACGTTTTGTTTTCCTTCCCCTGCCACAGGATCCCAGCCGCAGCCCCCCGGCACCCGCACTCACAGGCCTGGAAGTACTGCTGCCCGTACTCCTGCTTGACCTCGTCGGGCGCGCGGTCCCATGCCCGCACGATGCTCTGCCTCGCCTCGGCGGAGTCCAGGATGCTGGTCAGGAAGCAGCCGGGCTCGATGATGGACACCTTCACCCCAAAATCCCGCAGCTCACGCCTGGAAGGCAGCGGTAAGCACGGCGCAGCGGGGATCGGGGCTGGGAGAGGGACAGGGGGACAGGACAAGGGGTACCTGAGGCTGTCGGAGAAGGCCTCCACGCCGTACTTGGAGATGCAGTACCCCCCTCCCACCAGGGCGATACGCCCCACCATGCTGGCCACGTTGACCACCCGGCCCCGGGCTCTGCGCACCAGGGGCA
>NW_023311504.1:0-2251 GCF_011077185.1 Oxyura jamaicensis | reverse complement strand
CTAGCATTGTTCCATACTGACACGAATCAAATAAACACATTTCACAATCCCCCATTTCTTTTTTTTTCATGGTATTGATTCGTGTTTTTATTATTATTATTATTATTCAATCGAGTCAATACTTGCCAAATTGGTACCAATTTTGGATCCTCTTTTGTTTTATTATCATCAGGGAATGGGTTTTCCCTTACCCTGGTTCTGGGTCAACACGTACCACAGATATTTGCATTCCTTGTATAACCGAGTGTATTAGTCAGGTAAAACAGGGTATTAAACATGGAATTATTGAATTATTAAACAACCCTCCACATATTCCCAATAAAACTATCCTGATTCTAGTAAGCCAACCACTACCCATAAAGTCCCTCCATAATTTTCTTAAATTGATTTCATTCCAAATTTGAACTGGGACATGTGCAATTTTCTTCATTTCTTTTTACAAGTTCATTCACAGCAGTTACTTAAGGTTAAATTTTCCACAGACTCCTCCTTCTTGTGCTAGCAAATAATCTAAAGCTAAGCAATTTTGATACAAAGCAGTTCCCATCTTGGTATTTTGTTTTGCAATTAATCCGAGTGCATCTCCAGTTTTATTCACAACTATTTCTACTACAGCTTGCAACCTAAATATTCTATTAAGCATATCTATTGGGGTCCTATAGCCCCAGGATCCGTACTCCAACAAGCACAACCCCAATTTGAGGGTCTGCAGTAATGATAACTCCGGTCCCATGGATAATCTCTTATCCAATCAGTGTAACACGTAGAAGTCACTGTTTTACCCTTTCTAGGACAAATGTACTTGGGCTGGTTACTATATCTCTTCCAGCTCAGGCTTCCACAATCAGTATATGGGTCTTCATCTATAATATCACAGGCATCAAAGGTTATTGACACTGAGGTATTCAGGGTGGTTACAATTTCACTTGTTCCAATTAATTTCTCTGCATAGAGCATACTGAGTTAGGTTAAAAATGCAGCTTCCTCTTTTCTGGCCTTTACAGTCATAGACAGTATGATACACCAATGTCTGGGAGCTCAACCATCCTTTTCTAGTTGACTGCAGTTGTTGGCCATAGCTTGGGCCAAGAAACTCACCCCAAGTAGGACTAGAAGAGGTCCGGTAAGGGCCATAGTGCTCGGCGGTCACAGCCCGAAGGGGTTGCAGCCCTTGGCAGACCTTCCCAGCCGCAGCACCAGTTCCCTATCCGGTCTTGCCCTCTTCCCTAATCTTAGAGGGGTGTACACTGCAGATGTACCTTCTCAGTACCTTCAGGGGATAATGCTTAACTGATCCCTGTTATTGATAAATCTCTTCTCTTAGTAGGTATCTATTCAAGAGGTTCTTTGTTTACTAATTTTACAGAAGTAATTACAATAAATTTGGAGTAATTACAATAAAGGAGTAATTACAATAAAATTCCCACAGCAACTTAGCTTATACTCTGATGAAAGCTTCTTCAAGTCCATCTGTTAGTTTAGTTTCTCCTGGTTCCGATGTTACTTTCCACTCTTCCACTGGACCTCTCGACACGTGTCCATCCTTTTTCAGCAGTTCTCACAGCTGTTTCCTTGTTAATAGATAACAACTAATAGATAGCAGTTAATAAATATCGGTTGTTTTCTTTTTAATAAAACAAGAAAAGGTCCTTCCCAGAGGGGAGATAAGCTTTCTTCTTTCCATGTTTTTATTAGAACCCTATCTCCTGGTTTTAACTGGTGAATTGCAAATCCTAAAGGTGGTGTCTGAGCCATCATCCCAGTTGCTCTTAGCTCTTTTAATCTTCTACCAATGGTAATTATATATTTCTGGATACTACGATCCTCAACTACATTGTTCCCTAAGGGCATCCCTTGAGAATAAGGCCATATAACATTTCACATGGTGATAATCCAGTCTCAGTGTGTAGTTTAGTTCTAATATTTAAAAGTAAGCATTTCGTCCAGGGCATTTGTGTCTCGATCATTAACTTAGCCAATTGTTGTTTTATTGTTTGATTCATTCTTTCTACTTTCCCCGAGCTTTGTGGGTGCCACGGAGTGTGGTATTCCCACTGAAAGCCTAATTATTGACATAATAATTTTATTATTTTAGAAGTAAAGTGTGTGCCCTGATCAGAATCAATGTACTGGATTATCCCATATCTAGGTATTAAGTGTTCTAATAACATTTTTACCACCATTCCGGAGAACAAGCAACCCAAAACAGCAAGGCATTTTCTGAATCACCCCTCTTTGTTCCCTTCTCCAA
>NW_023311503.1:0-3596 GCF_011077185.1 Oxyura jamaicensis | reverse complement strand
AACAGCAAGGCATTTTCTGAATCACCCCTCTTTGTTCCCTTCTCCAAACTCTTTACATTCCTGATGTTATCACCAACCATGGGGCTTGTCGACCCCTATGGCCACACTCCCACATCTCCCCCTTCTTTAACATAAAAAAGCATGATTAACACAAATTAAGAAAGCACGATTAACACAAACTAAAACACAGAGAAAAACTACCAGGCATACTAATTCTATCTTTAACAAACTTTGTAACCACATCCCTGGGAAAGACAGGTACTGAGTGCTGCCCAGGCAGGGGGGGGGTTTGGCTGCCCCTCCAGCTCCTGGAGTCCTTGTTTGTGGGTCCTGCATATGCCAGCCGGACACTCCCAGACGTTGTTTTTTGTTTGAGCTGGAGTCCAAACCGCAGAGGAGGGTGCTGTGATCATGTTAAGGCAGATGATGAGACGGCCGGACAGACTCATGGTGCTGACATCCATCTAGGACCGGCTTCTGTTAAAACACAAGCACAACCTCGGCCCCCAAGTTATTAGAGTGTAGGGCCCTTCCCAGTAATTGGTGCTGTAATTTTTTATTTTTATTTATTTATTTATTTTTCCATGACTTGTGCTCTTCCTTTAACTGAGTTTCTCCCAGATCTGTCTTCTAGATCTGTTTGTCGCTTTTTCTCCTGCACGGACAGATGCAAGGACCTTCCGTCCATCGATTAAAAAAAATTTAAAAACATAGCATACTTTATCTATCTTTTCCTAGGTTTCACACCCCTACTCTTCCTTCTTTGTTTTAGAAGCTGTCCTGGTTTAGTTAGGATAGAATTAATTTTCCTCCCAGTAGCTGGTAGAGTGCTATGTTTTGAATTTAGAATGAGACTAATGTTGATAACATGCTGATGTTTTAATTGCTGCAGAGCAGTGCTTACACTAAGCCAAGGACTTTTCAGCTCCTCACTCTGTCCTGCCAGCAGGCAGGCTGGGGGTGCAGCAGGAGCTGGGAGGGGACAGACCCAGGACAGCAGACCCAAACTGGCCAAAGGGGTATTCCATCCCATCTGATGTCATGCTAAACAATGCATAGGGGTGGCTAGCTGGGGTGGGGGGGCCAGCCACCTGGGGACAGGCTGGGCATCGGTCAGCGGATAGCAAGCAAGTGCACCATGCACCACCCGCTCCGTACACATCATTATTATTATTTTCTATCCCAATAAACTGTCTCTATCTCAACCCGCAGGCTTCAGTTTTTCTCGTTTCTCTCCCCTATCCCATAGAGGGGGGAGGATGAGCGAACGGCTGTGTGGTGTTTAGCTGCCGGCCGGGTTAAACCACAACAGAAGCATACATAAATTGATACAAAGGAACACTTGAATAATACAACTGGACACAAAAATATATATTTTTCAAGAAATTTACATCAGTAATTGTATAAAGCTTTCTTCTGTACTAAGAGGTCCTGAAAGTTTAGGACTAAAACATTAACTTTGTAATGTAATGTAAAAGGGTTATCATGACAGTCCTCAAAGGCCACTATATAGCACACTGACATATTCAAGGCTCTCAGCTTTTATTTCAGTCTGTGTATTCAAGTTTTGAGGTCCTTTTATGATTATGCAAACATCAGAAATATAGTGATATAATAAATGGTACTTATGAAAGCAGAGTTTTAAAGCCAATATTCAATTTTGCAGGCTCAAAACACCAACTTAATATTTAAACAAGTATTTGATACTTCTGTTTGTTCAAAAATAGAAAGAGTAAATGCACTTACAGAAAAATAACTTTCACTTTTCAACAAGCGTGCTCGTGATTTTTATATTAGTACAAACTTAGAAACAAACAAACAAATCCAAATCCACCATATGACTTTTTAAAATAAATGATACCAATTCACCTTTCCCCTACTTGAGTACATTACATTAAGGCTTTGAATCATCTGACCCACGATTTTACAGCATTAAAATGAGTGGGTCCACAAGGATGCTGGTATGTCTCACTGAGACTTAGCATGAATAGAATTAAAGCTCACCACCTTAAGGAAACAGAAAATCACATGCTCATGCCTTAACTATATTCCTTTTTGTCTCCAAACCAGAACATAAAGTTTAATAGTAACAGTATTTCATGGCAGTAGATGAGTACTTTTTAATCAATTATATTTTATTAATTAATATTATTAATTTAGTGGCAACATCTTTGGAGAAACTTCCAGTTTTTGTTGTACAACACTGCTTTCTGGTAGTGATTCAGACACAGGGAGTTCATTCAGTTCAACATGCTGTAAATATAGCCCCACTTTTCCCCTTTAATAGTTCCAGGGCTCTACACAGAGCATACAGCTCACAAGCCTGAGCTGACCGTGATGGACTCAGAGGTCCTGACTCCACAGGTTCTAGGTCCTTATTAATTATTGGATATCCTGATTTGACCGTTTTATCACATAGTACTGAACCATTTTTAATTTGCTCCCTTTTCTCTGGTTCCGGGTCTTCAATTTTGTCTGACCCATCTAGGAATTTTACTGTGGCAATTCCTACAGCCCTTGGCTACCCGGTAAGAGTGTCTTGCAGGGGGTTTAGGACCTATCACCCACCCACGAATCCTATAGGAATCACTTCGGTCCTTCACCGGCCAAGTCCCTCGTGGGAGATTGGAACCGCGGTTAGAAGACCTCCACACTCGCTTCGGAACTAGGTTCCGTCTCAGTCACACTCTTACACACACAGGCAACCGAATCCCACCCAACCGAACGGTACACACTTCAAATACTCACGACTCCGTCGTCTTCGTTCGGATCTTCGCGCGCAGAATTACGGGCAAAATACAATGCTGCAGCCGGCAAGGGAGCTCATAAAAAAATCAAATTCTTTGCTTGCCTTTATTCAGGTTCAGGATGGTGTTAGTCCCGACCTGACTCGAACAGGAGCCACCAAATGGTGGGGCGCCCCTCCTAGATCCAGTCAGAATTCAGGAACCAAGACCCTCCCGGACGAGCCCCCAATTGTGATAAATGATTAAGTCCCAAATAGGATTTTTGTGATTTATTAAGCGAATAGAGGCAAGCAAACAGCGCTGGGTGCACCGGGAGTCTCTGCTCTACCAGGACGCACACCTGTTACATCAGGTGTCTGATTTTTATGCTCCTAGACTAATACATATTCATCACTATTCCTAGAAAAGGCGGGGTTATTATAATTAGTTCCTGGAATCCAAACCCTCTCTGGACGCATGCGTATCAGTCTCTGGTGGTCTTTCTGGGGGTCTCTTGTGCTGAAGGCTCGTAGTCTTCCTCCCAGGCTTTGTCCTTCGGTCGTCCTTCAACTCCCCCTTTCTCCTTATTTGGTGGATCTCTTTGCTGGTTATCAGAGGCTTGCGCAGCGTCCCATGCAAAAGTCTGCAGTTTCCTAAAAAAAACTCCTTGGTCCTCTTATCTCCCAGACTAGAGTCTCAATGTTTGCCCTTCAAACCCTCTATTTACACAAATTGCTGGATCATTCCTTTGCATGATACAAGAACTATGTACACTAATCACTCTGTTTTTCTTAAATACGAGCTTATATTTCATCATGCGGCCCTAGCATTGTTCCATACTGACACGAATCAAATAAACACATTTCACAA
>NW_023311502.1:0-2932 GCF_011077185.1 Oxyura jamaicensis | reverse complement strand
GAGGTTCAGCCACGTTGTCTGTAGTACTAGAGCAGTCACTACTCTTCGTATGGACCACAACCGTTGCTCTTACCATGGCAGCTCTGCTTATGATAGGTTATGCTTTGAAGACAAGACTGTGCTTAGGAGAGGTGAGGTCCGTGTAGGTACAGATATTGGATAACCTTACCGAAGGGCCTCGATGGCTCGCGTGCCAAAAGAAGGGCTTTGCGTGTGCCTCGCGCACCAGCTCCACCTCTCGCTTCCAGCCGTGGGACCTCGAGCTCTCGAGTACCAGCAGCCGGACTGGCCGCAGGCGCGCCGCTCAGGGCACTTATAGGCAGCCCCCCTTTGTGAGGCCGTAGGGTGGCAGTGACTCTGTGGCCGCATCACAAAGGTCTCGGGGTGCCCCTGATGGCAGCCCTGGCAGAGGTCCCGTGACCGTTGTGAGACAATGCTGGCGTGAGATGGCTGCTCCGCGCTGACAGGAGCCATGTCTGCCAGGCTGGGGTCCAGGCCAGGAGGTGGGCCTGGGAACTGCCCCTGGGAGCCAGGGATGTCCTTGACGTGCAGCTGGACACCCGAGCACTGGAGACATCCTGAAGAGACCATGGAAACAACGAGTAGAAAACACAGAATATGTAAGAACAACCTGAAGGGATGCCTGGAATTGCTCAAGCGTTGTATCGGCCTTGCGTCATGAGAAGACTCCTCTCTCTCCCCAAAATCCAGGCTGGCGGTGCTCTGTCAGCCTTACCGTGAAGAAGTTTTGTCTCCTATTGAAGTGGAACGTCCTGTGTTCCAGCTTGCACCTATTGCCCCATGTCCTATCTTGGGATGTCACCGAGAAGAGCCTGGCTCCATCCTCCTGACACTCACCCCTTCCATATTTACAGCCATCCATAAGGTCACCCGTCAGTCTCCTCTTCTCTGAGCGAAAGAGACCCAGCTCCGTCAGCCTTCCCTTGTCAGGGAGATGCTCCGCTCCCTTAGTCATCCTCGGGGTTCTGCGCTGGACTGCGTCAAGCGTTTCCCTGTCCTTGTTGTCCTGAGGGGCCCAGAGGTGGATGTGGTATTCTAGATGTGATCTCTGTAGGACAGAGATGGGGGGGAGGAGAACGTCTCTCGACCTACTAACCACGGCCCTTCTGATAGCCGCCAGGATGCCATCGGCCTTCTTGGCCACAAGGGCCCAGTGCTGGCTCCCGGTCCTGCCGCTGTCCACCAGGACCCCCTGTCCCTTTTGCCTTTGCTGCTCTCCAGCAGGGCGGTCCCCAACTTATCCTGGTGTCTGGGGTTGTTCTTGCCCAGATGCAGGACTCTACGCGTGCCCTCGTTCTCTTTCATTAAATTTCTTCTTGCCCAGTTCTCCAGCCTGTCCAGGTCCTGCTGGATGGCAGCACAGCCTTCCGGCGTGCCAGCCCCTCCTCCCGGTTTAGTGTCATCAGCAAAGTTGCTGACGGTGCACTGCATTCCCTCATGCAGGCCATCGATGGATATATTGTACGATCCTGGTCCCAGGACCGAGCCCTGAGGGACTCCACTAGATAGAGGGCTCCAACTTGACTGCGTCCCATTGCCCACAAGCCTCTGGCTTCTTCCCTTCAGCCAGTTTACAGTCCAATTTCCAATGCAATTGCTCCCCAATTGCACGAGTGCTGATGCCCAGACAGACAGCGCGCAGTGGCACCCGCACCCTGGCCAACCCGCTCCGCCCCAGTGCTCAGCACGACCCCATACGGTACGGGAACATGGCTCTGGCCAGTTCGGGCCAGCTGTCCTGGCTGCGTCCCCTCCCAGCTCCTGGTGCACCCGCAGCCTCCTCGCTGGCAGGGCGTTTGGTACGGGCAGCTGGAACGTCCTTGACTCTGTGTAAGCACTGCTCTGCAACAACTAAAAGATGGGCGTGGAATCAGCATCACTGTCATGGGGAATCCAGAACCCGGCTCCATCCCAGCTACTGGGAAGACAATTTCAGGTATCCCAGCTGGAAGCAGGACAGCCTCGTGCACTTCCCAGTGTTCTGCCGTCTCCTCAAGCGCATCCCTGAGTGCGCATGTTACGGAATCCTGCTTCTGACAGCAATGAAGTTGATGCCATGACCTTCCGAAGGGTTGGCCCCTTCAGGGAGTCCCCCCGGCCTGCAGGCGTAGAGGGATCTCAGCTGGGGGTTGGTAGGATGCTGCAATACACAAGGACACGGAGGCTTTCTTTGCTGAAAAGTTCTCTTTATTACATGTGGCCACAAATCACCACTAGGCGATGTTCTGTGATGAAAGGCAAGCGTGGAGAGAGGTATCAGGCTAATGAAGAAAAGCCATCTGGGAAGAGCCCGACCCCAGGAGTGGGCCCCAGTGAATCAAGAACAAAGCGTCACTTCAGAGCCGTGAGACTGCCATCACGGAGTTGGGAGTCAGCCAGGCATCCCCAGCAAAGGTTCAGTGGGTTTTGGATGGCGTGTAGGCAAGAGCACTTTGTGCAGCACGGGAAGTTCGGAGGGAGAGAGGCGCTCCATGTTGGGTGGAAAAGGAGTCCTTTTTCTATCCAAAGAGACGGAAGAGGGCATAGGACACCACCTCCTCTGATCAGCCAGAAGACGCTGCTGATTTCTGTGTTTCTCCCGAGAGCAGCGATAGGCACCGGTGCTTCGTAGTCTCTGAGAATGGCACCTTTCCCAGAGCAATTCCTCCTGCTCAGGCAGCCCGTTGCTCTTCTAGTTGCTTGCTTTTGCCCTTGGTGGTGGTATCTTCAGGAAGCCTCTGGTTCTTAGGTGCACTTAGGCTGCACTTGCAGGAGGCCAGCAGCGCCTTGCAAGGCTGCTGCAGGTTGCCAGGCCCGGTTCCGCAGCTGGCAAGCATTCTCTTCTGCCAGGCTGTTAGGAGACTCTTTCTGTCAGCCTTTTTCCCAGTCGGGCCAGGTCACCTTTGTGGCTGCTCCCATCCCCAGCACTTTC
>NW_023311501.1:0-1888 GCF_011077185.1 Oxyura jamaicensis | reverse complement strand
CTGGTGGAGCCGCAAGCGCTGGATCAGGCCCACACCGACCTTGGACCTGCTGAACCCTGCAGGGCTGGGTAAATCAGTGCCTGTGGTGGGGCCAGATCTGGGGCCAGCGGCGCTGTGCCAGCGCCTGAGGCTGCAGCCGAGCCTGGGGAGGCACGGGCAGGGGGCTCAGCCCCACGGTGCGTCGCCGGCCTCTTCCAGGGCAGGTCCTGGGCAGGAGTGTGTCAGTTGCCTGCCCCGTTCCGGTGTCGCCAGCTCTGTTGACAGCTGGGGCGCGCGGGAGGCGTCTCGCTGCCGGCACTGCCCTGGGCCGCGTCTTACGGCAGCGTTACGGAAGGAGCCTGAAGGAGCAGGCGTTGCGTCTCCTAACGCCGCTCACTTCTGCTTTTATCACGGGCATCTGGTGGCTCTGGGAACCAGAGCTGGAGAGCAGCAAGAAGCTGCTCTGAGCTTGTAGGCACATGCCTGCACAGGGAGTGTCCACAAAACACTCCTGCGCTCCCGGCGGCGGCGCTGAGCCTCTCCCCCCCCTTGCAAACCAGCCCAGGGGCAGCCTGTTGTTGGCACGGGGCTGCAGCGCGTCCTGCCACAGCCTTTGTGTTTGGTCCTTGGGGTTTTGGCTGGGTCTGAGCCCACACGGGCACCCCACGGACCCCCCCCCCCCGCCTGCTGCAGCCCCCTGGCTGCTCCCCCTGCACGCACAGGGCATCAGAGGGGAGCGCGGGGCAGCCCCTGCAGAGCCTGGGGCCAGTGAGGGCTGAGCTGCGTTGCCCCACGAGCGGGGCGAGCACCGCACTGGGGCCTTCTGGGGCCAGGAAGGAGCTTCGGTCCCTCACAGCCCTCCCAGTCCCTGTGGTCATTCTCCTCTGCCCGGGAATGTTTGATGCCTCACCCCATCCCCGGGGAGGCCCCTGTCCTCCCCTTCCCTCCCGGCGAACCCGGACCCCCCCCCCCCCCCGTTCCTTGCTGCTTTGTGCAGCGTGAAACCCCCGAGAGCGAAGCGCAGCGGGCAGAGGCGAGGCCGCGGCGGTGGCCACACAGCACACGCAGGCACTCAGGGCAGCGTTGCTTTCTATGAAATGGCCGCGAACGCCAACAACCGACTGGAGCAAGTGGGGCCCGGGCCGCACACCCGATGCCGGGGGGCTATGAGCAGCACCGTGCTGGGCACCGGCTGCACCCTGAGCGCGCTCCTAGGTGGTGCTGGTGGCGAGCAGGCGGTCGGCCCAGGCGCTGGGCAGGTAGGACAGGGGGATGTAGAAGAGTCTGGCGTCCAGACCGCATCCGTAGCGAGTGTGCGGGTACTCGGCCGTCAGCGCGTGCTCCATGGCGTTGGTGACGAGGGAGAGCTTGGGGTTGGCTGTGGTGATGAAATGCTGAAAATTGCTGTTGTCTGTGGAAGGGAAGCGAGAAGCAGGAGCTGGCTGGGTGCCCCGCTGAGATTTAACCCAGTGAGGGCAGCACGTTTTGTTTTCCTTCCCCTGCCACAGGATCCCAGCCGCAGCCCCCCGGCACCCGCACTCACAGGCCTGGAAGTACTGCTGCCCGTACTCCTGCTTGACCTCGTCGGGCGCGCGGTCCCATGCCCGCACGATGCTCTGCCTCGCCTCGGCGGAGTCCAGGATGCTGGTCAGGAAGCAGCCGGGCTCGATGATGGACACCTTCACCCCAAAATCCCGCAGCTCACGCCTGGAAGGCAGCGGTAAGCACGGCGCAGCGGGGATCGGGGCTGGGAGAGGGACAGGGGGACAGGACAAGGGGTACCTGAGGCTGTCGGAGAAGGCCTCCACGCCGTACTTGGAGATGCAGTACCCCCCTCCCACCAGGGCGATACGCCCCACCATGCTGGCCACGTTGACCACCCGGCCCCGGGCTCTGCGCACCAGGGGCA
>NW_023311500.1:0-9791 GCF_011077185.1 Oxyura jamaicensis | reverse complement strand
ACCAGCTTTGTTGGCCTCATCTTTTTCTTTTTGATGTAAGTGAACCTTGTGACGATTGTGATAATTGTAAAGTAAGAGTATATTGTGATATATTGTACAACAAGCTACCAGAAAATGAGAAGAGATATGCCCTGTTCACTGATGGGTCCTGTCGCATTGTGGGAAAGCATCGGAGATGGAAAGCTGCTGTATGGAGTCCTACACAACAAGTTGCAGAAGCTGCTGAGCAAGAAGGTGAATCAAGTCAACTTGCAGAAGTGAAAGCCATCCAGCTGGCTTTAGATATTGCTGAACGAGAAAAGTGGCCAGTTCTCTACCCATACACTGATTGGTAGCAAATGCCCTGTGGGGGTGGTTACAGCAATGGAAACAGAACAACTGGCAGCACAGGGGGAAACCCATCTGGGCTGCTGCATTGTGGCAAGATATTGCTGCCCGGGTAGAGAACCTGGTTGTAAAGGTATGACATGTAGATGCTCATGTGCCCAAGAATCGGGCTACTGAAGAACATCAAAACAACCAGCAGGTGGATCAGGCTGCCAAGATTGAAGTGGCTCAGGTGGACCTGGACTGGCAACATAAGGGTGAACTATTTATAGCCCGATGGGCCCATGACACCTCAGGCCATCAAGGTAGAGATGCAACATACAGATGGGCTCGTGATCGAGGGGTGGACCTGACCATGGACACTATAGCACAGGTTATTCATGATTGTGAAACATGTGCTGCAATCAAGCAAGCCGAATGGTCAAAGCTTCTTTGGTATGGAGGATGATGGCTGAAATATAAATATGGAGAGGCCTGGCAGATTGATTACATCACACTCCCTCAAACTCCCGCAGTGACAAACGCCACGTACTTACAATGGTGGAAGCAACCACTGGATGGCTGGAAACATATCATGTGCCCCATGCCACTGCCCGAAACACTATCCTGGGCCTTGAAAAGCAAGTGCTATGGCGACATGGCACCCCAGAAAGAATTGAGTCAGACAATGGGACTCATTTCCGAAACAACCTTATAGACAGACACTTGGGCCAAAGAACATGGTATTGACTGGGTGTATTACATCCTCTATCATGCACCAGACTCCGGGAAAGTTGAGCGATACAATGGACTGTTAAAGACTACACTGAAAGCAATGGGTGCTGGGACATTCAAGAACTGGGACACACATTTAGCAAAGACCACCTGGTTAGTCAATACTAGGGAATCTGCTAACCGAGCTGGACCTGCCTAGTCAAACCTGTTACGTACTGTAGAAGGTGATTAAGTTCCTGTAGTGCACATAAGAAACATGCTGGGAAAGACAGTCTGGGCTACTCCTGCCTCAGGAAAAGGCAAACCCATTCGTGGGATTGCTTTTGCTCAGGGACCTGGACGCACTTGGTGGGTAATGCGAAAGAATGTGGAGGTCCGATGTGTACCTCAAGGGGATTTAATACTGGGTGAAAATAGCCCATGAGCTGAGTTGTATTATGTTAATTATTATATAATACTGTATGCCATCACTATCATGATTCCTATATGTCAATGTCCTATTAATGGTAGTACAGTAACAACCATGCAGATATTGATGAATTACTTTTGATAGAAATGGACAAGCACAGAGATGTGATGAAATGAGAACAGGCTTTAACGTGTGACAATCCAACATCACACACCATCTCTTCTGACCTGAAAGACTGCTGTGACAGATGGAGCCTGAAGTCATTCATGGACTATTCAAACTCAGTGGACATTCTATATATATATGAAAATGGTGGTCAATTGGAAAGGGTGTAACCTGAGCATGACATAAATGGTATGGAATAAGGGGTGGATATATGTCATGGTTTTAGTTAGGATAGAGTTAATTTTCCTCCTAGTGACTGGTAGGGCGCTATGTTTTGGATTTGGGATTAGACTAATGTTGATAACACATTGATGTTTTACTTGTTGCAGAGCAGTGCTTACACTAAGTCAAGGGCTTTTCAGCTTCTCGCTCCGTCCTGCCAGCGGGCAGGCTGGGGGTGCAGTGTGGGACCTGGGAGGAGACAGACCCAGGACAGCTGACCCAAACTGGCCAAAAGGGTATTCCATACCATCTGACATCATGCTAAACAATATATAGTGGTGGCTAGCCGGGGTGAGGGGGGCAGCTGCTCGGGGATAGGCTGGACATTGGTCAGCAGTGGTGAGCAATTGCATTGTGCATCACTTGTTTTGTACATATTATTATTATTATTATAATTATATTTTCTGTCCTAATAAACTGTTTCTATCTCAAGCCACAGGCTTCAGTTTTTCTCGTTTCTCTCCCCCATCCCAGAGAGGGAGGCGGGAGGGTGAGCGAATGGCTGTGTGGTGTTTAGCTGCTGGCTGGGTTAGACCACAACATTTACATATGAATTTAAAGCCTGAATTTTCATCAGACCTGTATTGTAGCCAAAATACTGCTGTTTCCTTAATTGGTTCTTTTGTCCAGACTGACACACAATATTTAATCTTTTTTTTTTTTTTTTTTTTTTTTTTTTCTTTTATCATCTCTAATTTTGAGATTATTTTTCCAATTTCTTATCATTCTTCAGGAAGAACTGTCGGTAGGCTCTCCCCCAGGGATATTTCCCTGTCCTCTGGAACTCATATTTCCTATTTTTCCTAGCCCTTGTCAGTGTGCTGCTACAGAAATTTCCCTCCTGCAGGGTACCACACACTAACATTCTGATTCTGGAAAATGGGAGTGTATTGCCAAGTACTTGCCCTTGCAGGGAGTACTACACACCAAATTTCCCTGGTGTACTGCCAAACACTTCCTTGTGCAAGGGCTTAACATACACCAAATTTCCCGAGACTCTTCCTTTCACTTCCTTATCTCACGCTTCGTCCGTCTCCGGCCGTGCCCCTCGCAGAGCTACAGAACCGCAGATCAGGACTCCACAGTCGCTTCGTACAAAAGCACGTCTCAATCACATATTACACAGAGTCTCCACCTGATCCCCAAGGCAATACTTAATATTTCTTACCTTGGTCTGTGCACAGAGTTACCGATCAGTTCTTAAAACCCGGTGTGCCTACCTTCCTCCCTTCCCCACTACTTCATGGATCCTGCCTCTTTAATCCGTCTCGGGTCCTCTGTCAGCTCTCCGCAGAACCTCCACCATCGATGCACAGGACTGCTGAAATCAGTGGGGCATGCCTTCCTGCTGCTGCAGTGGTGGGGCTCCCCAGCAGGTGACTAACTCCCAGACAAGCCCCCGAATTGTGAGAAACACTCAGTTGCCAATTAATTTAGGCTCAGGTGAGGATCTCAGTGAAGTAGTAATTTATTCGCAATTGCAATGGTGGGCGTCCCACAAGCAGAAGCGTGCCTACTGGTCACACAGTACAGTTTATATACTGTATTTCTTGAGGTCTGAGACCCTCCCCTGTTTCCCCATTGACTGGGTAATCCAGGTTCACAACCTATCCAATGCTTCACAGACAATGCATGGCTTTCAATTGCCTGCCTCTTAAATTTCAAATTTCTTTTGACTTTTTTTTACTGCTTGAAGTGGTAATGTTTCTTCACTTATCTGACTTGACTTGACACCATGATCTTCACCTAATTCTAAGGAGTCTGGTTGTCTGCATTTTACAAGGTCGCCTGCTAAGTTTTCTTATCACTGCAAGCATATCTCAGAGGCAAGAAGGAAACAAGAATACCATTGCTTCAATTAAATTTATTCTCTTTCTATGCCATGAGGAAGCTTAGTTCTTTTTCTTCCATGACCATTTAATCCCTCCATTAACCACCCTCAGGGGCTCTCTAAGCATGTCACCTGAACTCTGTTCTTTATCCAATAATCTTGCCTGACAATCAGGAATCCTTGTGTTTAATTTCTTCACATGCTGCATTGGTTTTGGCTGACCACTTGGGCAGTGTCATTTTCTTCTACTTATACACAATAAAAATTTGTAGATACTCAGATATAATGTCATTTTGATGAAATTTAGCAACTGCCATCAGTTCCTTATGTTCATATCAAGATTAGTTTGCATTTACATGCCCTTAGGTTTTACATATATTTACATATATTTTGCTTATCCTTTCCCATTGGTGCTGAGGAGACATTCCCTTTATATTTCTGTTTCTTATTCCATATCCTACATTCTGTTCATGATGCAGAAACCATATATTTGGGTAACATTCGATGATTTTAACAGTTTATTTACTCTGTAAAAAATCCTGCGACCATAGTGCACATTTGCCAGAAGATCCTTGAGGGAACATCTTGCAAATCACAGAATCACAGAATAGTCTAGGTTGGAAGAGACCTCCAAGATCACCGAGTCCAACCTCTGACCTAACACTAACAAGTCCTCCACTAAACCATATCCCTAAGCTCTACATCTAAACATCTTTTGTTGTACTAATTACTGAGTTTAACATGAGAACTGTGTGAGTGGAAAACCACAGTGTGGGTGAGCCTCATTACAATACAGCTTTCCTGACTAATTGAATTAATAGAATTCAGATGAAGGGATAGATCACTTTCTGAGGCAGAATGGAGAACTCTTAGGAATATTTAGATAATGTCGAAAAAAAAACATTATTTAGATTCTATCCTTATCAATTTAATTTGCATTTCTATTGAAGGGCATTCAAGCAAAGAGTGAAGCTTAAGAAAATTTTGCAGAATGTTAATAATCAGTTCCACACTTCCACTGGTATGGTTAGAGTCACATTTCTCATATTAATATTGCTATGCAAATCCAGTCACTGAAGGAGAAGACACTGTGGGCAAATCAACATTAACTTTGAAAAGTGATCATTAGCCATGGACAACACAACAAAACTAATTTTTAATAGATTTTCCTCAGCTAATTATTAATCATGAATAGGCTCAGAAAGTGAGCTGATCACAGACCACAGAGAAGAAAACAACTAAAACTTTTAATTTGATAAATTACCCATGATAGATTAATCTTATTTTATTACATGCATATATATATTTAATAGTGATTCTGTCAATTATAAGCCAGTAGGATGCCTATCCTGGTAAATGAAGATGCAAATGAAGAAAGAAAGCAACCTAACTTCAGTTAGGAGAGCTATGGAGTATAAGAAAGCAACACCATGCTCTGCTATCTTGGATTGCTACAGCTTCACTGTATTTTGCACCTGTATCAATGGAATATAGTTACTTCAGACATAAGATATCACATCGGCAACCATATTTTCAATGGAAATCTATAGCTAGCCTTAGAGATGAATTTTAACTCTATCATAGTGGCAGGATTTGGGGAGTAAAGACCATTTTATCACTTTTAAAATACTTCTTTCATTGTAATTTTCATCAGTGAGAAGAAAACTAAAGACATGCATTAAACAGACATTGGAAATAACATAAATGACATGGCCAACATATCACCAGAACAGGATTGATAAACTAGACCAGCTTCTTCCATGAGACAGAAGGACATATCTTATTAACCAATTTCCATATGGGTTTTGACAGCCACAGATTAAAATTGGAAGAACAAATAAATATTCAGTGGAAAAGAGTTTTAAACCTAACATTGCAGCTGTCCCACACAAACATTATCCAAACCGACAATCCTAACAAGCTTTTCGTTACAGGACATGTTGCAGGGTAAACCTCAAAGGAATCACCAGAAAATCATAACCTGACACAACTTTTTCTATTTAAAGTCAGGCTCTACTAAGAAAGGCGTGGGCTTTATTCAGTTCTATCTTTGCTGCTTTATTAACTCATCCATCTAATGTAGACATTTGGAAAAAAAAATCTTTCTGAGTTCTTGCAACCTATGATACAGCGAAGCAAGTGTTTTCCTCTTGATGATCTTAACTCCTTCCTAAATAAACAATACAGACTACCTCTAATCTTTTTTTTCCTTTACTCTTAAATTAATAATATAAATATTTGCACAAGCAAGAAGAAACAAGCAGAGAAAGAACATTTCTACTCTGTCCAATTCATACTGTAGGTCTCTAAACATTATTTGGAAGAAGTATGCTACTATTGTGGTCTCACACAGAGTCCAGGAACCTTTTTAACCTCAAATTAAGATCTGTGTTACAGTCCTAAGTGTTGCATAAAAGAGTTGTACTGAATGGAGATAAATACAGTTAATCCAACCACTGTGCTGACAATCCAGCTAGTCACAAGTCATCACTTGGACTCACAGGACTCAGAACTGGGGCCAGATCTCTTTAATATCTTTATCAGTGATCTGGTTGGCAGGGTAGAAAGGCTCTACAGAAGGATTTGGAAAGGCTGGACTGATGGGATGAGGCCAACTGCATGAAATTCGACAGGGGTAAGTGCCAGGTCCTTCACCTGGGTAACAACAACTCCATGCAATGCTACAGGCTGGGGGAAGTGTGGCTGGAAAGCTGCCTGGTAGAAAGTGACCTGGGTTATTGGTCAATTACCAGCTGACTATGAGCAAGTAGTGTGCTCAGGTGGCCAAGAAGGCCAACAGCATCCTGGCTTGTATCAGAAGTAGTGTGGCCAGCAGGACTAGGGAAGTGATTGTCTCCCTGTACTCATGTCTGGTGAGGCTGCACCTCAAATATTGTGTTCAGTTTTGGGCCCCTCACTACAAGAAAGACCTTGAGGTGCTGGAGCATGTCCAAGGAAGGGCAATGAAACTGGTGAAGGGTCTAGAGAACAAGTCTTGCAAGGGGTGGTTGAGGGACATGGGATTGTTTAGTCTGGAGAAAAGGAGGATCATAATTAAAAGGTGTCTAAAAGTGGTGCTTAAGGATATAGTTTAGTGGTAGATTTGGCAGTGCTACGTTAATAGTTGGACTTGATGATCTTTGAGGCCTTTTCCAACCTAAATGATTCTATGATTAGACAAAAACTAATATTGTTCTTTATCATTTTCAGAATACTCAGTGAAGCATTTACATTTGAATATGCTGCACCTACCCATCTGAGAGTAGGCAGGTGTGCTGACAATTCCATGATTCAGCAAATGTTCACTCAGTGATTGTTTTGTTTGTTTGTTTGTTTGTTTAATCCCTAAATCAAAAAATGCAAAAGATAAAACGTTCCTCACACACATTGCTCCTTTATAGGGAATGTTCAGCCTATCTCCCTATTTTGATATGGCTATCATAGCTATTATAATATAGCATGACCACAACATACCACTATTTTTAAAAATTTGTTTGTTTGTTTGTTTAAGGCTGAAGGCAGCCTTGAAATTTTATCTCATAAACAATAAGATAGTTCAAAGATCCATACTCTGTTACTGCAAGAAAGTACATAATTTAATCTCCTGCAAAGCTCCATTCTTAAAAGGTATTTAATTTCTTGCCTATTCTGTCCCTCTGGGAAACTGAGACTCACTATTCTGGTGCTTAAAAACCTTCCTGTTCCCAGCCTATAATTATCAGTGCTGAGTTTTAAACCATTTTTCCTTATGCCAACTCTTATTTGAATTATTTTTTCCCTTCCTGTTGGTTACTTTCCAGGTATATTTATAAAGAACAATCACATCCCCTTTACATACACTTGCCAGACTAAACAACACAAGTTCCTTTAGCTTCCTGTCATCTTTCACTTGATCATTGGAACAGTCAATTTCTGAAAGTCCACATTTTGCTTCTTCCTTATTTGGACCCTGCTATAACCACTTGAGCATAAAGCTCCAAAAGTAACAGATATTCCTTGACAACAACATGTGAATACATTGCACTTACTATGTTTTATGTCATGTGAGTACACTTATATGATGATGCATCACACGGAGGAAATAGAATTAATCATCTACTTTCAAAATAATTGCATCTCCTCCACAAATGTTGAAGGGAAAGAAAGGAAAACAGAGTCCAGTTTCTCTTCCTGTTTCTGTAGCATCTGGGGTAAACATCAACATTCAAATTAACTTGTCTATGTCTACGACAGTGCCAATACATGGTCAGTTCAATGTGGTACTCCACAAAGCCAAGGTATATCAGAGGTGTCCACATCCCAGGAGTCCTTTGTTCTCCAAAGGACTCCTATCAATATTTAACAGTTTGCACTCAGAAATAATTTTGCTTTAATTTAAATAGCAGGAGTTTTGTTCTACAGTGCAGTGAAATTAAAGCATACTCTCAGGGCTTCTTCCTAAACCATGGCATAACTGATGTGGTAAGTACGAAAGCTGTGTTTTCCTGTCTATCCATAATGTTCATTGACACCAAACGTCTCAATCTCAGAACACAAATCCTGATTTCCTCAACTCATGCTAACTTCCCTATCAGCAAGTATAAAAGCTAATTTTCAATCAAGAGAGACAAGCTCAGGGTCTGTCCCAGCACTGGACCAGATAGTATTAAAAGAGGTTTTGATGTGATATACTAACCAGCACTGGTTAGCACTGGTTCCAACCATATCATTGTGGATTCTCATATGGCTGGGGCACCTTGCTATAAATTGCACAGGTGTTGCCATTGCCACCATGCTTTCTTCTTCCCTGTGCCCCAACCCTCTCCATTTTAAGGTTTTTAAAGAAAGGCAAAGACATATCTAACCTGATCTAATGCTGGAAACAGTCCTGCTTTGAGGTGTAAATTGGACTAGATGATCTCCAGAGCTCCAATAAGCATTTCTGTCTCTAAATGAACTGTTTTCCTCTCCAGCCCACAATGGCCCTTCTTGCCTCTCTGCTAAAAGATCAGTACACATTGACTCATTGAGACAGTTACAAAAAAAAAAAAAAAAGTATCATCTCATCTGCTCTGCAGCTCTTCTCAGCATTTGCATTTTTGTCTAGCATGTTCAAACTTATGTGCATTGTGTCCTACTGTGATCTGTGAGAGGTCCTCTGTGGGTACAAGAATGTATTATGCTTATATGTCAAGGTTTTGGTAGCAGTCTGCTACTGCAGTCAGTGGGAAGCCCATGCAGAATGAGTTCTGGAAGGATAGCATCCGGTGTGAGGGATCCCACTCTGGAGCAGAGAAATAGAGTAACAGGGAAAGAGCAGCTGAGATGAATAATTATGGACTGACCACATCCCTCATTCCTCGTTCCCCTGCACTGCTTGTGGGGAGGAGGGAGAAGAGAATGTATGGGGGGAAAAGGTGTTTTTAGTTTGCTTTTAGTTTCTCACTGCTCTAGCCTCTAACTAGTAGGCAATAAATTACATTAATCTCCCTATTCTGAGATTGTTTTGCCTGTGATGGTAATTGGTGAGTGATATCACTGTAGTGAATGAGGCTACATCTGGTTAGCAATCACTAGCAGTGTTCTCGGGAGCTCAATTCTAGGTCCAGTCCTGTTCAACATTTTCATCAGTGATCTGAGTGCACAACTGGAATGCATCCTCAGCAAGTTTGCTGGTGATACTAAACTGGGAAGTTCTAATGATTCTCTGGAGGCCTTGCAGAGGGATATAGACAGATTGGAGCATTGGACAATCAGTAACAGCATGAAATTCAACAAAGGTAGATGCTGGATTCTACTCCTGGTATGGATTAATGCTGGAAACAGGTACAGGCTAGAGATGAATGGCTGGAAAACAGATTAGCATAAAAGAGTTTGAAGGTGCTGGTAGTCAGTAAGCTCAATGTGAGCTAGCAGTATGTCCTGGCAGCCAAGAGGGCAAACTGCATTTTGGGGTACACTACATATGACACAGCCATACAGTCAAAAGATGCAATTCTCCCACAATATTTAGTGCTGGTGTGGCCTCAGCTTGAATATTGTGTGCAGTTCAGGGCTCCAAAATATAAAAAGAGTGTTAAGATCCTCGAATGCATCCAGATGAGGCCAACAAAGCTGGTCCTGTGAGGCCTACAAAGCATGTCC
>NW_023311499.1:0-5597 GCF_011077185.1 Oxyura jamaicensis | reverse complement strand
GGGCTGCTGCAGGGAAAGGTGACTCCATCCCAGACAGACCCAACACAACCTCCACCCCTTATTCCATAACATTTGTGTCACACTCAGGTCCCCATAGTTTAGTATATAGATATTTCATCACCATTATTCTCTGTCTATTAAAGTGTTTATACATCTGTACTTTTCATTCCACAGGCTTTTCCCAAAAATGTTCATAAAAGCTGTTGATGGTTTCAGCTTCATCTGTCAAAATGGTCACTCAGGGCAGGCGAAGTTGATTTTCTTGACACCAGCACCAGCTTAGCTCATGTCACTGTTGCATTTGCCCGGTTCCTTGCGAAGTTGACCTGTCATTGGTTCTGCAATGTCCTCCTGCAACACATAACTTGGATTACAGATTAATTTTCTCTCAAGGTTAAATCTCCTTGAGGCACACACCTGATATCCCCATCCTTCTGCATTACCCACCAGGTATACCCTGGTCCTTGGGCAAAGACAATCCCACAAGTGGGTTTGCCTTTTCCCATGACAGGAGTAACCCACACCGCCTTCCCCATCCACTTCCCTACATGCACTACGGGGACTTTAGCTTCTCCCACAGTGTGTAGGGGTTTTGTTTCAGCAGGACCAGGACGGCTTTCAGACCCCCTGTTGTTAACTAGCCAAGTGGCCTCTGGTAGATTCATGTCCCAATGTTTCCACGTCCCAGCACCCAATGCTCGTAACATAGTTTTTAACAATCCATTGTATCTCTCAACCTTCCCAGAAGCTTGTGGGTGATAAGGGATGTGATACACCCACTCAATGCCATGTCTCTTGGCCCAGGAGGTGACTAAATTGTTTCGAAAGTGACTCCCATTGTCGGATTCAATTCTTTCTGGTGTACCATGTCGCCACAGCACTTGTCTTTCCAGGCCCAAGATAGTGTTTCGGGCGGTGGCATGGTTTACTGGGTATGTTTCGAGCCACCCAGTTGTTGCTTCTACCATGGTTAGTATGTAACGTTTGCCTTGGCGGGTTTGTGGGAGTGGTCCGATGTAGTCAATCTGCCAGGCTTCACCATATCGAAATCCAAGCCATCTCCCCCTGTTCCAGGGAGACTTTATCCTCATGGCTCGTTTGATTGCAGCACATGTCTCACACTCATGGGTAACCTGCGTGATGGCCTCCATGGTCAGGTCCACCCCTCGATCACGAGCCCATCTGTATGTGGCATCCCTCCCCAGATGCCCTGATGTTTCATGGGCCCATCGAGCTACAAACAGCTCACCCTTACGTCCCCAGTCCAGGTCCACCTGAGCTACTTCAATTTTTGAAGCTCGATCCACTTCTTTGTTGTTCTGATGTTCTTCGGTGGCACGATTCTTAGGCATGTGGGCATCTACATGACGTACCTTTACATCCAGGTTTTCTACCCGGGCAGCAATATCTTGCCACAGAGTAGCAGCCCAGATAAGTTTACCTCTGCGCTGCCAGTTGTTCTGTTTCCATTGCTGTAACCACCCCCAAAGAGCATTTGCCACCATCCATGAGTCAGTGTAAAGATACAGTACTGGCCATTTTTCTCTTTCAGCAATTTCTAGGGCCAGTTGTATGGCTTTCACTTCTGCATATTGACTCGACTCACCTTCCCCTTCCATGGCCTCCACAACTTGTCGGGTGGGACTCCACACAGCAGCTTTCCATTTCCGATGGCTCCCTACCACACGGCAGGATCCGTCAGTGAATAACACATACTGCTTTCTGTCTTCTGGCAACTCGTTGTATGGTGGTGCCTCTTCAGCACGAGTTATCTCTTCTGTCGGTATTCCAAAATCCTTACCCTCTGGCCAGTCCATAATCTCTTCCAGGATTCCTGGGCGGTTGGGTTTCCCCATTCGAGCCCGCTGCGTAACTAACGCTATCCACTTACTCCATGTAGCGTCAGTTGCATGATGTGTAGTGGGGATTTTTCCTTTGAACATCCAATGTAACACAGGTAGCCGTGGGGCCAAGAGGAGTTGTGCTTCTTTACCAACAACCTCTGAAGCAGCTCGAATCCCCTCATATGCTGTTAATATTTCTTTTTCAGTTGGGGTGTAATTGGCTTCTGATCCTCGAAAGCCCCGGCTCCAGAACCCCAAAGGTCGACCTCGAGTTTCTCCTGGGGTCTTCTGCCAGAGGCTCCAGGTGAGGCCATGCTCCCCAGCTGCAGTGTAAAGTATGTTTTGTACAGCTGGTCCGGTACGGACAGGCCCAAGGGCTACTGCACGAGCTATTTCTTGTTTGATTTGTTCAAAGGCCTGTTGTTGCTCGGGGCCCCACTCGAAAGAATTCCTCTTTCGAGTCACTCGATATAGAGGACTCACAAGCTGGCTATAGCCTGGAATATGCATTCTCCAAAATCCAACGAGGCCTAGAAAAGCTTGTGTTTCTTTTTTGTTAGATGGTGGAGACATAACCGTAATTTTGTTGATCACGTCCGTTGGAATGTGGCGACGTCCATCCTGCCATTTTACCCCCAAGAACTGGATTTCCTGTGCGGGTCCCTTGACCTTATTCTGTTTGATAGCAAAGCCAGCTTTCAAGAGAATTTGGATTATTTTCTTCCCTTTCTCAAAAACTTCCTCTGCTGTGTCCCCCCATACGATGATATCATCAATGTACTGCAAGTGTTCAGGAGCATCCCCCTGTTCCAGTGTCGTCTGGATCAGTCCATGGCAAATGGTAGGGCTGTGTTTCCACCCCTGGGGCAGTCGATTCCAAGTGTACTGAATGCCTCTCCAAGTGAAAGCAAACTGTGGCCTGCATGCTGCTGCCAGAGGGATGGAGAAAAATGCATTAGCGATATCAGTTGTTGCATACCACTTGGCTGCCTTTGATTCCAGTTCGTACTGGAGTTCTAGCATATCTGGCACTGCAGCACTCAGTGGTGGTGTGACTTCATTCAGGCCCCGATAGTCCACTGTTAGCCTCCACTCGCCATTAGACTTTCGCACTGGCCATATAGGACTATTGAAGGGTGAGTGAGTTTTGCTGATCACTCCTTGTCTCTCCAGATGATGAACTAACTCGTGGATAGGGATCAGGGAGTCTCGACTGGTGCGATATTGCCGCCGGTGCACAGTTGTAGTCGCAATCGGCACTTGTTGTTCTTCAATCCTCAGCAATCCTACGGCAGAAGGGTCTTCTGAGAGACCAGGCAGGGTAGACAGCTGCTTAACCTTCTCTGCGCTCAAAGCAGCTATGCCAAAAGCCCACCGGTACCCTTTTGGATCCTTGAAGTACCCTTTCTTGAGGTAGTCTATGCCGAGGATGCACGGAGCCTCTGGGCCAGTCACGATGGGGTGTTTTTGCCACTCATTCCCAGTTAGACTCACTTCAGCTTCCAATACAGTTAGCTCTTGGGATCCCCCTGTCACTCCAGAGATAGAGATAAGTTGTGCCCCTTGGTGGCCTGATGGCATTAGGGTACACTGTGCACCTGTGTCCACTAAAGCTTTATATTTCTGCGGTTCCGGTGTGCCAGGCCATCGAATCCACACAGTCCAGTAAATCTGGTTGTCCCTCTCCTCTACCTGGCCAGAGGCAGGGCCCCACTAGTCCTGGTTGGAGCATCTGTCAATTAATTCTTCCAAATGTGAATTAGAGGTCTCTTCGTCAGGGTCAGGAGTAATGCTAGCTTTTCTACTGCCTCTGGGGGTTTGCCCAACAGAAACTGGGGCAGCAATCCTCCTAGGGGCCTCTTTTCTTGTTGCCATGTCTTTCCGTAGTTCACGTACCCGAGCAGCTAGGACCGAGGTCGGTTCACCGTCCCACTTCCTCATATCTTCCCCATGGTCACGTAAATAAAACCACAAGGTACCCCGTGGTGTGCGTCCTCGATTCTCTCTTGCTTGAGCCGGAGAATGCTGGCACTTAATAGCTGAAAGATTCTTCCATCTAGGTGGGGAGGAAGTGATATGTTCCTCTAACCGCTGGGACAGTCTCTCCACGGCTGAAATGCAGGCCCGTATTGGGGCAGTGAGGTTTTCTTCATATCTATGAAGCTGAATGGACACATTGTCCACTGTTGGCCCCATCCCCTCATTCCAATTCATTGCTGCCAGTGTGCTGGCATGTGATGAGGGTGCAGCCCGTACAAACTTCCGCCACATGGATGTCGTGCATTGGACTTCGTCGGGATCTTGAGGTGTCTGAGCATTGTTTAAATCACTATAAATCATCTCCAGCACAGCTAATTCCCTCAGTTGCTGGAGACCTTTCTCCATGGTGGCCCACTTGCCTACTTGGTATACAATATCTTCCTTGTGGGGATACCTTTCTTTCACGGCTGCCAGGAGTCGCCTCCAGAGGCTGAGGACCTGTGCCTCTCTCCCAATTACTCTGTCAATGAGCCTTTCTCTAGAGAGGGATCCCAGCTGCTTGGCTTCACTGCCTTCTAGTTGTTGGCTATTGGCCCCAGCATCCCAGCATCGAAGCAACCAGGTGAGGATGTGCTCACCTGGATGACGACTGAAATCCTTTCGTATTTCTCGCAACTCACTCAAGGATAGAGATCGAGTGGTTTCTGATTCATTTATTATTTCAGTCTTTTCTCCCTGATGTTGTGATGACGCTGCTTTAGAGGTGCCTGCCTTTTCCTCCTCTCCCTCCTCCTCAGGATAAGCTTCTTCCCTTACTAAACGAGCTGACTTCCGTTTCCATTGTTTTGTCTTGACTATAGGGGCTACTGATACCATAGATGGTTGGTCGTTTGGGGTGGTCACAGTGTGTGTTATCTCATTATCAAGTTCAGAAACTTTCTTATCCCCTTGAGGGTGCTGGGCAGTGTTAATTGACATTTGATAGGCGTGAGCCAGACCCCAGCAGAGTGCAGCAAGCTGGTGGAGTTCTCTGGTATTGCCAGGGTCAGGGCATACGTCTTTCAAACATTCTACCAGTTTTTGTGGATTTTTCACTTGTTCAGGGGTGAAGTTAAAAACCATTGGAGGAGAAAACCGTGACAGGTACCTGCCCATATCCCCCCACACACCCTGCCACCCACAACTACTTTGCCTCGGGGCAGGTCTTTGGATGCTATTCTTAATAAATTGTTTGATTTTGGGAAGGAAGAAAAAAGAATAGAACTAGTAATAGGAGGATGACATCTGACCAAGGGTATCCAAAAAACTCAAAAGCTGCTGTGATTAGCCCACAGGGAGAGAAGAAAAAAGCACCAGCCCTGATATTATTCATAAATTGACTGCCAGGGAAGAAAAAGAAGGCAGTGTAATTCTTCATATTTCCAGAAAGATAATCTCCAGGAGACCAGAAGGATAGCAATGCAGGGCCTGAGTACCAGACAAAACTGGAGGCCAGCATGTTACCACACAGTGTGATAAAGAAACGAAACACAGATTTCAACACGTTCTCCGATCGGATATAGAGGAAGAAAGAGAAAAGAGAACGGATTACGTACAACATAGTCATACAGGAGAATATTAACAGCAAGCCAAACATTGTGACTAGCAAGTACGTTAGGTGGAGTTACTTTAATCAATTCTACGGTTATCTCAACCCTCGAGCCCCACGTTGGGCGCCAAAAAGGACTGTGATGGTTTTACTCGAGTGGGCAGCCGAGCTCCACCACAACCGCT
>NW_023311498.1:0-2824 GCF_011077185.1 Oxyura jamaicensis | reverse complement strand
TGGGAGAAACTCAGTTAAAGGAAGAGCACAAGTCATGGAAAAATAAATAAATAAATAAAAATAAAAAATTACAGCACCAATTACTGGGAAGGGCCCTACACTCTAATAACTTGGGGGCCGAGGTTGTGCTTGTGTTTTAACAGAAGCCGGTCCTAGATGGATGTCAGCACCATGAGTCTGTCCGGCCGTCTCATCATCTGCCTTAACATGATCACAGCACCCTCCTCTGCGGTTTGGACTCCAGCTCAAACAAAAAACAACGTCTGGGAGTGTCCGGCTGGCATATGCAGGACCCACAAACAAGGACTCCAGGAGCTGGAGGGGCAGCCAAACCCCCCCCCTGCCTGGGCAGCACTCAGTACCTGTCTTTCCCAGGGATGTGGTTACAAAGTTTGTTAAAGATAGAATTAGTATGCCTGGTAGTTTTTCTCTGTGTTTTAGTTTGTGTTAATCGTGCTTTCTTAATTTGTGTTAATCATGCTTTTTTATGTTAAAGAAGGGGGAGATGTGGGAGTGTGGCCATGGGGGTCGACAAGCGCCATGGTTGGTGATAACATCAGGAATGTAAAGAGTTTGGAGAAGGGAACAAAGAGGGGTGATTCAGAAAATGCCTTGCTGTTTTGGGTTGCTTGTTCTCCGGAATGGTGGTAAAAATGTTATTAGAACACTTAATACCTAGATATGGGATAATCCAGTACATTGATTCTGATCAGGGCACACACTTTACTTCTAAAATAATAAAATTATTATGTCAATAATTAGGCTTTCAGTGGGAATACCACACTCTGTGGCACCCACAAAGCTCGGGGAAAGTAGAAAGAATGAATCAAACAATAAAACAACAATTGGCTAAGTTAATGATCGAGACACAAATGCCCTGGACGAAATGCTTACTTTTAAATATTAGAACTAAACTACACACTGAGACTGGATTATCACCATGTGAAATGTTATATGGCCTTATTCTCAAGGGATGCCCTTAGGGAACAATGTAGTTGAGGATCGTAGTATCCAGAAATATATAATTACCATTGGTAGAAGATTAAAAGAGCTAAGAGCAACTGGGATGATGGCTCAGACACCACCTTTAGGATTTGCAATTCACCAGTTAAAACCAGGAGATAGGGTTCCAATAAAAACATGGAAAGAAGAAAGCTTATCTCCCCTCTGGGAAGGACCTTTTCTTGTTTTATTAAAAAGAAAACAACCAATATTTATTAACTGTTATCTATTAGTTGTTATCTATTAACAAGGAAACAGCTGTGAGAACTGCTGAAAAAGGATGGACACGTGTCGAGAGGTCCAGTGGAAGAGTGGAAAGTAACATCGGAACCAGGAGAAACTAAACTAACAGATGGACTTGAAGAAGCTTTCATCAGAGTATAAGCTAAGTTGCTGTGGGAATTTTATTGTAATTACTCCTTTATTGTAATTACTCCAAATTTATTGTAATTACTTCTGTAAAATTAGTAAACAAAGAACCTCTTGAATAGATACCTACTAAGAGAAGAGATTTATCAATAACAGGGATCAGTTAAGCATTATCCCCTGAAGGTACTGAGAAGGTACATCTGCAGTGTACACCCCTCTAAGATTAGGGAAGAGGGCAAGACCGGATAGGGAACTGGTGCTGCGGCTGGGAAGGTCTGCCAAGGGCTGCAACCCCTTCGGGCTGTGACCGCCGAGCACTATGGCCCTTACCGGACCTCTTCTAGTCCTACTTGGGGTGAGTTTCTTGGCCCAAGCTATGGCCAACAACTGCAGTCAACTAGAAAAGGATGGTTGAGCTCCCAGACATTGGTGTATCATACTGTCTATGGCTGTAAAGGCCAGAAAAGAGGAAGCTGCATTTTTAACCTAACTCAGTATGCTCTATGCGGAGAAATTAATTGGAACAAGTGAAATTGTAACCACCCTGAATACCTCAGTGTCAATAACCTTTGATGCCTGTGATATTATAGATGAAGACCCATATACTGATTGTGGAAGCCTGAGCTGGAAGAGATATAGTAACCAGCCCAAGTACATTTGTCCTAGAACGGGTAAAACAGTGACTTCTACATGTTACACTGATTGGATAAGAGATTATCCATGGGACCGGAGTTATCATTACTGCAGACCCTCAAATTGGGGTTGTGCTTGTTGGAGTACGGATCCTGGGGCTATAGGACCCCAACAGATATGCTTAATAGAATATTTAGGTTGCAAGCTGTAGTAGAAATAGTTGTGAATAAAACTGGAGATGCACTCGGATTAATTGCAAAACAAAATACCAAGATGGGAACTGCTTTGTATCAAAATTGCTTAGCTTTAGATTATTTGCTAGCACAAGAAGGAGGAGTCTGTGGAAAATTTAACCTTAAGTAACTGTTGTGAATGAACTTGTAAAAAGAAATGAAGAAAATTGCACATGTCCCAGTTCAAATTTGGAATGAAATCAATTTAAGAAAATTATGGAGGGACTTTATGGGTAGTGGTTGGCTTACTAGAATCAGGATAGTTTTATTGGGAATATGTGGAGGGTTGTTTAATAATTCAATAATTCCATGTTTAATACCCTGTTTTACCTGACTAATACACTCGGTTATACAAGGAATGCAAATATCTGTGGTACGTGTTGACCCAGAACCAGGGTAAGGGAAAACCCATTCCCTGATGATAATAAAACAAAAGAGGATCCAAAATTGGTACCAATTTGGCAAGTATTGACTCGATTGAATAATAATAATAATAATAAAAACACGAATCAATACCATGAAAAAAAAAGAAATGGGGGATTGTGAAATGTGTTTATTTGATTCGTGTCAGTATGGAACAATGCTAG
>NW_023311497.1:0-3029 GCF_011077185.1 Oxyura jamaicensis | reverse complement strand
TTGTGAAATGTGTTTATTTGATTCGTGTCAGTATGGAACAATGCTAGGGCCGCATGATGAAATATAAGCTCGTATTTAAGAAAAACAGAGTGATTAGTGTACATAGTTCTTGTATCATGCAAAGGAACGATCCAGCAATTTGTGTAAATAGAGGGTTTGAAGGGCAAACATTGAGACTCTAGTCTGGGAGATAAGAGGACCAAGGAGTTTTTTTAGGAAACTGCAGACTTTTGCATGGGACGCTGCGCAAGCCTCTGATAACCAGCAAAGAGATCCACCAAATAAGGAGAAAGGGGGAGTTGAAGGACGACCGAAGGACAAAGCCTGGGAGGACGACTACGAGCCTTCAGCACAAGAGACCCCCAGAAAGACCACCAGAGACTGCTACGCATGCGTCCAGAGAGGGTTTGGATTCCAGGAACTAATTGTAATAACCCCGCCTTTTCTAGGAATAGTGATGAATATGTATTAGTCTAGGAGCATAAAAATCAGACACCTGATGTAACAGGTGTGCGTCCTGGTAGAGCAGAGACTCCCGGTGCACCCAGCGCTGTTTGCTTGCCTCTATTCGCTTAATAAATCACAAAAATCCCATTTGGGACTTAATCATTTATCACAATTGGGGGCTCGTCCGGGATGGTCTTGGTTCCTGAATTCTGACTGGATCTAGGAGGGGCGCCCCACCATTTGGTGGCTCCTGTTCGAGTCAGGTCGGGACTAACACCATCCTGAACCTGAATAAAGGCAAGCAAAGAATTTGATTTTTTTATGAGCTCCCTTGCCGGCTGCAGCATTGTATTTTGCCCGTAATTCTGCGCGCGAAGATCCGAACGAAGACGACGGAGTCGTGAGTATTTGAAGTGTGTACCGTTCGGTTGGGTGGGATTCGGTTGCCTGTGTGTGTAAGAGTGTGACTGAGACGGAACCTAGTTCCGAAGCGAGTGTGGAGGTCTTCTAACCGCGGTTCCAATCTCCCACGAGGGACTTGGCCGGTGAAGGACCGAAGTGATTCCTATAGGATTCGTGGGTGGGTGATAGGTCCTAAACCCCCTGCAAGACACTCTTACCGGGTAGCCAAGGGCTGTAGGAATTGCCACAGTAAAATTCCTAGATGGGTCAGACAAAATTGAAGACCCGGAACCAGAGAAAAGGGAGCAAATTAAAAATGGTTCAGTACTATGTGATAAAACGGTCAAATCAGGATATCCAATAATTAATAAGGACCTAGAACCTGTGGAGTCAGGACCTCTGAGTCCATCACGGTCAGCTCAGGCTTGTGAGCTGTATGCTCTGTGTAGAGCCCTGGAACTATTAAAGGGGAAAAGTGGGGCTATATTTACAGCATGTTGAACTGAATGAACTCCCTGTGTCTGAATCACTACCAGAAAGCAGTGTTGTACAACAAAAACTGGAAGTTTCTCCAAAGATGTTGCCACTAAATTAATAATATTAATTAATAAAATATAATTGATTAAAAAGTACTCATCTACTGCCATGAAATACTGTTACTATTAAACTTTATGTTCTGGTTTGGAGACAAAAAGGAATATAGTTAAGGCATGAGCATGTGATTTTCTGTTTCCTTAAGGTGGTGAGCTTTAATTCTATTCATGCTAAGTCTCAGTGAGACATACCAGCATCCTTGTGGACCCACTCATTTTAATGCTGTAAAATCGTGGGTCAGATGATTCAAAGCCTTAATGTAAATGTACTCAAGTAGGGGAAAGGTGAATTGGTATCATTTATTTTAAAAAGTCATATGGTGGATTTGGATTTGTTTGTTTGTTTCTAAGTTTGTACTAATATAAAAATCACGAGCACGCTTGTTGAAAAGTGAAAGTTATTTTTCTGTAAGTGCATTTACTCTATTTTTGAACAAACAGAAGTATCAAATACTTGTTTAAATATTAAGTTGGTGTTTTGAGCCTGCAAAATTGAATATTGGCTTTAAAACTCTGCTTTCATAAGTACCATTTATTATATCACTATATTTCTGATGTTTGCATAATCATAAAAGGACCTCAAAACTTGAATACACAGACTGAAATAAAAGCTGAGAGCCTTGAATATGTCAGTGTGCTATATAGTGGCCTTTGAGGACTGTCATGATAACCCTTTTACATTACATTACAAAGTTAATGTTTTAGTCCTAAACTTTCAGGACCTCTTAGTACAGAAGAAAGCTTTATACAATTACTGATGTAAATTTCTTGAAAAATATATATTTTTGTGTCCAGTTGTATTATTCAAGTGTTCCTTTGTATCAATTTATGTATGCTTCTGTTGTGGTTTAACCCGGCCGGCAGCTAAACACCACACAGCCGTTCGCTCATCCTCCCCCCTCTATGGGATAGGGGAGAGAAACGAGAAAAACTGAAGCCTGCGGGTTGAGATAGAGACAGTTTATTGGGACAGAAAATAATAATAATGAATAATAATGATGTGTACGGAGCGGGTGGTGCATGGTGCACTTGCTTGCTATCCGCTGACCGATGCCCAGCCTGTCCCCAGGTGGCTGGCCCCCCCACCCCGGCTAGCCACCCCTATGCATTGTTTAGCATGACATCAGATGGGATGGAATACCCCTTTGGCCAGTTTGGGTCAGCTGTCCTGGGTCTGTCCCCTCCCAGCTCCTGCTGCACCCCCAGCCTGCCTGCTGGCAGGACAGAGTGAGGAGCTGAAAAGTCCTTGGCTTAGTGTAAGCACTGCTCTGCAGCAATTAAAACATCAGCGTGTTATCAACATTAGTCTCATTCTAAATTCAAAACATAGCACTCTACCAGCTACTGGGAGGAAAATTAATTCTATCCTAACTAAACCAGGACAGCTTCTAAAACAAAGAAGGAAGAGTAGGGGTGTGAAACCTAGGAAAAGATAGATAAAGTATGCTATGTTTTTTAATTTTTTTTAATCGATGGACGGAAGGTCCTTGCATCTGTCCGTGCAGGAGAAAAAGCGACAAACAGATCTAGAAGACAGATTTGGGAGAAACTCAGTTAAAGGAAGAGCACAAGTCATGGAAAAATAAA
>NW_023311496.1:0-1995 GCF_011077185.1 Oxyura jamaicensis | reverse complement strand
GGGGGGAGGGTGAGCGAACGGCTGTGTGGTGTTTAGCTGCCAGCCGGGTTAAACCACAACAGCTCTTTTGGCGCCCAACGTGGGGCACGAAGGGTTGAGATAACGACAGATCTAATCAGAATGTTGATTGCTTTAATATCAAGTCTGCTGTGGCTGTATTCCAAACTGAATTTTATAGCACGTTACTTGCTGTATGTGATCCCTGTCGTGCTGTTTATCCTCTCCGGGCCCTGGTTTAAGATCGTTATGGTACTGTGCTGTGTAGCAATAGCTTACGATACGATGAAATATCTGGCCATGACTCTAACTTGGTATTTGTACGCAGCACTGTCGTCGACTCTGTACTTTGGAAACTATATCTCGGAAACTATTAACAATTACACCTACTGCCTTTTTCCATCAGAGGAGGAGGTGGTCCGTGCTGAGGAAGCTCCACTGTACAACAAGCTACCAGAAAATGAGAAGAGATATGCCCTGTTCACTGACGGGTCCTGTCGCATTGTGGGAAAGCATCGGAGGTGGAAAGCTGCTGTATGGAGTCCTACACGACGAGTTGCAGAAGCTGCTGAGGGAGAAGGTGAATCGAGTCAATTTGCAGAAGTAAAAGCCATCCAGCTGGCTTTAGATATTGCTGAACGAGAAAAGTGGCCAGTTCTCTACCTATACACTGATTCATGGATGGTAGCAAATGCCCTTTGGGGGTGGTTACAGCAATGGAAACAGAACAACTGGCAGCGCAGGGGCAAACCCATTTGGGCTGCTGCATTATGGCAAGATATTGCTGCCCGGGTAGAGAACCTGGTTGTAAAGGTACGCCATGTAGATGCCCATGTGCCTAAGAATCGGGCTACTGAAGAACATCAAAACAACCAGCAGGTGGATCAGGCTGCCAAGATTGAACTGGCTCAGGTGGACCTGGACTGGCAATATAAGGGTGAACTATTTGTAGCCCGATGGGCCCATGAAACCTCGGGCCATCAAGGCAGAGATGCAACATACAGATGGGCTCGTGATCGAGGGGTGGACCTGACCATGGACACTATAGCACAGGTTATTCATGATTGTGAAACATGTGCTGCAATCAAGCAAGCCAAACGGTCAAAGCCTCTTTGGTACGGGGGACGATGGCTGAAATATAAATATGGAGAGGCCTGGCAAATTGATTACATCACACTCCCTCAAACCCGCAATGGTAAGCGCCACGTACTTACAATGGTGGAAGCAACCACTGGGTGGCTGGAAACATATCCTGTGCCCCATGCCACTGCCCGAAACACTATCCTGGGTCTTGAAAAGCAAGTGCTATGGCGACATGGCACCCCAGAAAGAATTGAGTCAGACAATGGGACTCATTTCCGAAACAACCTTATAGATACTTGGGCCAAAGAACATGGTATTGAGTGGGTGTATCACATCCCCTATCACGCACCAGCCTCCGGTAAAGTTGAGCGATACAATGGACTGTTAAAGACTACACTGAAAGCAATGGGTGCTGGGACATTCAGAAATTGGGACACACATTTGGCAAAGGCCACCTGGTTAGTCAATACTAGGGGATCTGCCAATCGAGCTGGACCTGCCCAATCAAACCTGCTACGTACAGTAGAAGGGGATAAAGTTCCTGTAGTGCATGTAAGAAATATGCTAGGTAAAACAGTCTGGGCTACTCCTGCCTCAGGAAAAGGCAAACCCATTCGTGGGATTGCTTTTGCTCAAGGACCTGGATGCACTTGGTGGGTAATGCAAAAGAATGGGGAGGTCCGGTGTGTACCTCAGGGGGATTTAATACTGGGTGAGAATAGCCCATGAGTTGAGATGTATTATGTTAATTATTATATAATACTGTGTGTCATCACTACCATAGATGAAAATAGTGATTAACTAGAATGTATTGGAAAGAGTGTAACCTGAGCATGACATAAATGGTATGGAATAAGGGGTGGATATATGTCCTGGTTTCAGTTAGGACAGTTATTTTTCCTCCTAGTAGCTGGT
>NW_023311495.1:0-5593 GCF_011077185.1 Oxyura jamaicensis | reverse complement strand
AGCGGTTGTGGTGGAGCTCGGCTGCCCACTCGAGTAAAACCATCACAGTCCTTTTTGGCGCCCAACGTGGGGCTCGAGGGTTGAGATAACCGTAGAATTGATTAAAGTAACTCCACCTAACGTACTTGCTAGTCACAATGTTTGGCTTGCTGTTAATATTCTCCTGTATGACTATGTTGTACGTAATCCGTTCTCTTTTCTCTTTCTTCCTCTATATCCGATCGGAGAACGTGTTGAAATCTGTGTTTCGTTTCTTTATCACACTGTGTGGTAACATGCTGGCCTCCAGTTTTGTCTGGTACTCGGGCCCTGCATTGCTATCCTTCTGGTCTCCTGGAGATTATCTTTCTGGAAATATGAAGAATTACACTGCCTTCTTTTTCTTCCCTGGCAGTCAATTTATGAATAATATCAGGGCTGGTTTTTTCTTCTCTCCCTGTGGGCTAATCACAGCAGCTTTTGAGTTTTTTGGATACCCTTGGTCAGATGTCATCCTCCTATTACTAGTTCTATTCTTTTTCTTCCTTCCCAAAATCAAACAATTTATTAAGAATAGCATCCAAAGACCTGCCCCGAGGCAAAGTAGTTGTGGGTGGCAGGGTGTGTGGGGGGATATGGGCAGGTACCTGTCACGGTTTTCTCCTCCAATGGTTTTTAACTTCACCCCTGAACAAGTGAAAAATCCACAAAAACTGGTAGAATGTTTGAAAGACGTATGCCCTGACCCTGGCAATACCAGAGAACTCCACCAGCTTGCTGCACTCTGCTGGGGTCTGGCTCACGCCTATCAAATGTCAATTAACACTGCCCAGCACCCTCAAGGGGATAAGAAAGTTTCTGAACTTGATAATGAGATAACACACACTGTGACCACCCCAAACGACCAACCATCTATGGTATCAGTAGCCCCTATAGTCAAGACAAAACAATGGAAACGGAAGTCAGCTCGTTTAGTAAGGGAAGAAGCTTATCCTGAGGAGGAGGGAGAGGAGGAAAAGGCAGGCACCTCTAAAGCAGCGTCATCACAACATCAGGGAGAAGAGACTGAAATAATAAATGAATCAGAAACCACTCGATCTCTATCCTTGAGTGAGTTGCGAGAAATACGAAAGGATTTCAGTCGTCATCCAGGTGAGCACATCCTCACCTGGTTGCTTCGATGCTGGGATGCTGGGGCCAATAGCCAACAACTAGAAGGCAGTGAAGCCAAGCAGCTGGGATCCCTCTCTAGAGAAAGGCTCATTGACAGAGTAATTGGGAGAGAGGCACAGGTCCTCAGCCTCTGGAGGCGACTCCTGGCAGCCGTGAAAGAAAGGTATCCCCACAAGGAAGATATTGTATACCAAGTAGGCAAGTGGGCCACCATGGAGAAAGGTCTCCAGCAACTGAGGGAATTAGCTGTGCTGGAGATGATTTATAGTGATTTAAACAATGCTCAGACACCTCAAGATCCCGACGAAGTCCAATGCACGACATCTATGTGGCGGAAGTTTGTACGGGCTGCACCCTCATCACACGCCAGCACACTGGCAGCAATGAATTGGAATGAGGGGATGGGGCCAACAGTGGACAATGTGTCCATTCAGCTTCATAGATATGAAGAAAACCTCACTGCCCCAATACGGGCCTGCATTTCAGCCGTGGAGAGACTGTCCCAGCGGTTAGAGGAACATATCACTTCCTCCCCACCTAGATGGAAGAATCTTTCAGCTATTAAGTGCCAGCATTCTCCGGCTCAAGCAAGAGAGAATCGAGGACGCACACCACGGGGTACCTTGTGGTTTTATTTACGTGACCATGGGGAAGATATGAGGAAGTGGGACGGTGAACCGACCTCGGTCCTAGCTGCTCGGGTACGTGAACTACGGAAAGACATGGCAACAAGAAAAGAGGCCCCTAGGAGGATTGCTGCCCCAGTTTCTGTTGGGCAAACCCCCAGAGGCAGTAGAAAAGCTAGCATTACTCCTGACCCTGACGAAGAGACCTCTAATTCACATTTGGAAGAATTAATTGACAGATGCTCCAACCAGGACTAGTGGGGCCCTGCCTCTGGCCAGGTAGAGGAGAGGGACAACCGGATTTACTGGACTGTGTGGATTCGATGGCCTGGCACACCGGAACCGCAGAAATATAAAGCTTTAGTGGACACAGGTGCACAGTGTACCCTAATGCCATCAGGCCACCAAGGGGCACAACTTATCTCTATCTCTGGAGTGACAGGGGGATCCCAAGAGCTAACTGTATTGGAAGCTGAAGTGAGTCTAACTGGGAATGAGTGGCAAAAACACCCCATCGTGACTGGCCCAGAGGCTCCGTGCATCCTCGGCATAGACTACCTCAAGAAAGGGTACTTCAAGGATCCAAAAGGGTACCGGTGGGCTTTTGGCATAGCTGCTTTGAGCGCAGAGAAGATTAAGCAGCTGTCTACCCTGCCTGGTCTCTCAGAAGACCCTTCTGCCGTAGGATTGCTGAGGATTGAAGAACAACAAGTGCCGATTGCGACTACAACTGTGCACCGGCGGCAATATCGCACCAATCGAGACTCCCTGATCCCTATCCACGAGTTAGTTCATCATCTGGAGAGACAAGGAGTGATCAGCAAAACTCACTCACCCTTCAATAGTCCTATATGGCCAGTGCGAAAGTCTAATGGCGAGTGGAGGCTAACAGTGGACTATCGGGGCCTGAATGAAGTCACGCCACCACTGAGTGCTGCAGTGCCAGATATGCTAGAACTCCAGTACGAACTGGAATCAAAGGCAGCCAAGTGGTATGCAACAATTGATATCGCTAATGCATTTTTCTCCATCCCTCTGGCAGCAGCATGCAGGCCACAGTTTGCTTTCACTTGGAGAGGCATTCAGTACACTTGGAATCGACTGCCCCAGGGGTGGAAACACAGCCCTACCATTTGCCATGGACTGATCCAGACGACACTGGAACAGGGGGATGCTCCTGAACACTTGCAGTACATTGATGATATCATCGTATGGGGGAACACAGCAGAGGAAGTTTTTGAGACAGGGAAGAAAATAATTCAAATTCTCTTGAAAGCTGGCTTTGCTATCAAACAGAATAAGGTCAAGGGACCCGCACAGGAAATCCAGTTCTTGGGGGTAAAATGGCAGGATGGACGTCGCCACATTCCAACGGACGTGATCAACAAAATTACGGTTATGTCTCCACCATCTAACAAAAAAGAAACACAAGCTTTTCTAGGCCTCGTTGGATTTTGGAGAATGCATATTCCAGGCTATAGCCAGCTTGTGAGTCCTCTATATCGAGTGACTCGAAAGAGGAATTCTTTCGAGTGGGGCCCCGAGCAACAACAGGCCTTTGAACAAATCAAACAAGAAATAGCTCGTGCAGTAGCCCTTGGGCCTGTCCGTACCGGACCAGCTGTACAAAACATACTTTACACTGCAGCTGGGGAGCATGGCCTCACCTGGAGCCTCTGGCAGAAGACCCCAGGAGAAACTCGAGGTCGACCTTTGGGGTTCTGGAGCCGGGGCTTTCGAGGATCAGAAGCCAATTACACCCCAACTGAAAAAGAAATATTAACAGCATATGAGGGGATTCGAGCTGCTTCAGAGGTTGTTGGTACAGAAGCACAACTCCTCTTGGCCCCACGGCTACCTGTGTTACATTGGATGTTCAAAGGAAAAATCCCCACTACACATCATGCAACTGACGCTACATGGAGTAAGTGGATAGCGTTAGTTACACAGCGGGCTCGAATGGGGAAACCCAACCGCCCAGGAATCCTGGAAGAGATTATGGACTGGCCAGAGGGTAAGGATTTTGGAATACCGACAGAAGAGATAACTCGTGCTGAAGAGGCACCACCATACAACGAGTTGCCAGAAGACAGAAAGCAGTATGTGTTATTCACTGACGGATCCTGCCGTGTGGTAGGGAGCCATCGGAAATGGAAAGCTGCTGTGTGGAGTCCCACCCGACAAGTTGTGGAGGCCATGGAAGGGGAAGGTGAGTCGAGTCAATATGCAGAAGTGAAAGCCATACAACTGGCCCTAGAAATTGCTGAAAGAGAAAAATGGCCAGTACTGTATCTTTACACTGACTCATGGATGGTGGCAAATGCTCTTTGGGGGTGGTTACAGCAATGGAAACAGAACAACTGGCAGCGCAGAGGTAAACCTATCTGGGCTGCTACTCTGTGGCAAGATATTGCTGCCCGGGTAGAAAACCTGGATGTAAAGGTACGTCATGTAGATGCCCACATGCCTAAGAATCGTGCCACCGAAGAACATCAGAACAACAAAGAAGTGGATCGAGCTTCAAAAATTGAAGTAGCTCAGGTGGACCTGGACTGGGGACGTAAGGGTGAGCTGTTTGTAGCTCGATGGGCCCATGAAACATCAGGGCATCTGGGGAGGGATGCCACATACAGATGGGCTCGTGATCGAGGGGTGGACCTGACCATGGAGGCCATCACGCAGGTTACCCATGAGTGTGAGACATGTGCTGCAATCAAACGAGCCATGAGGATAAAGTCTCCCTGGAACAGGGGGAGATGGCTTGGATTTCAATATGGTGAAGCCTGGCAGATTGACTACATCGGACCACTCCCACAAACCCGCCAAGGCAAACGTTACATACTAACCATGGTAGAAGCAACAACTGGGTGGCTCGAAACATACCCAGTAAACCCTGCCACCGCCCGAAACACTATCTTGGGCCTGGAAAGACAAGTGCTGTGGCGACATGGTACACCAGAAAGAATTGAATCCGACAATGGGAGTCACTTTCGAAACAATTTAGTCACCTCCTGGGCCAAGAGACATGGCATTGAGTGGGTGTATCACATCCCTTATCACCCACAAGCTTCTGGGAAGGTTGAGAGATACAATGGATTGTTAAAAACTATGTTACGAGCATTGGGTGCTGGGACGTGGAAACATTGGGACATGAATCTACCAGAGGCCACTTGGCTAGTTAACAACAGGGGGTGTGAAAGCCGTCCTGGTCCTGCTGAAACAAAACCCCTACACACTGTGGGAGAAGCTACAGTCCCCGTAGTGCATGTAGGGAAGTGGATGGGGAAGGCGGTGTGGGTTACTCCTGTCATGGGAAAAGGCAAACCCACTTGTGGGATTGTCTTTGCCCAAGGACCAGGGTATACCTGGTGGGTAATGCAGAAGGATGGGGATATCAGGTGTGTGCCTCAAGGAGATTTAACCTTGAGAGAAAATTAATCTGTAATCCAAGTTATGTGTTGCAGGAGGACATTGCAGAACCAATGACAGGTCAACTTCGCAAGGAACCGGGCAAATGCAACAGTGACATGAGCTAAGCTGGTGCTGGTGTCAAGAAAATCAACTTCGCCTGCCCTGAGTGACCATTTTGACAGATGAAGCTGAAACCATCAACAGCTTTTATGAACATTTTTGGGAAAAGCCTGTGGAATGAAAAGTACAGATGTATAAACACTTTAATAGACAGAGAATAATGGTGATGAAATATCTATATACTAAACTATGGGGACCTGAGTGTGACACAAATGTTATGGAATAAGGGGTGGAGGTTGTGTTGGGTCTGCCTGGGATGGAGTCACCTTTCCCTGCAGCAGCCC
>NW_023311494.1:0-12411 GCF_011077185.1 Oxyura jamaicensis | reverse complement strand
AGTCTGTCATCAGCCTTGGGTCACAGTAAGCATTACTAGCTGGAGACCTGACAAATCTCATTAATCCCACAGTTAGACAAAGTGATTTGATTTTGACTTATTTTAGGGATGGTCCTGCCATGAAAAAGATTTGTAATAAAGAGTTTCCACTGTACTACATATAACCAGCAACTTAGGTATATGGGACAGTAATGTCTGGGGAAGTTACACCACCCAAGTATCTCCAGACTGCTTTGAGCCATTACAAGGTGAGGAAAACTACCCGGGAAAACTGATTTTTAGCTTGAGGCAGAATAACACCTTTTCTACAAGCACTGTCATGATAGGCATTTGATCATAAGGCCTTTTTTTTTTTTTTTTTTTTCCTGAGCAATATTCAGAGTTGCTGCAATTACTGCCCATGTACTGAATATTTCATTGTCCAGATTATGCAGAGGCTAGTAAGGCTAGTCTTACAAAACATTTATGTAAAATTCACTAGGCCTTGGTAAGCATATGGCAAATAAAGCTGACTAAAATAATTTTATGACACAGGCATGGCTGAGGAATCTCTTGGTAATTGCTGATGGCTTTCTTGAGAGCTTTAAGACTACATTAGCATGTGGTACATGATAGTGCCTGTGAACTATACATGCCACTATAATCTTGGGGGCCTGTAGTATCATTTGCTAGCCTAATTATTTGTAGTCTTGGGCTAACAACATCACTTATGACCTCACTAAATGGAAAGCCTAATCAGAGTAGGTTAATAGCATATCTCACATACTGTCCTGTGCTTCTACTTCTAATAACCTAATTCAGCTAAGAGTATCCCTGCAGTGGCATGAGCAGCACATCTGAAGACCAAATGTGGAATTGAGCCAGCAGCCCAAAGTGCTCTTGATGGTGCTGGTTGACTGCCACTTACGTGGGCCAATGCATCCGTGCTAAAAAAGTGTTTCAGATACAATGTGACGCTCTCCTTAAGGGGGTCTATACTTATACACATTGCTTATACCACTGCTTTTTACAAGTCTGCCTTTTGGTGAGATAGCAGGCTACCACACCTACATCATGCTGGTGGCTAGCAAAGAACAGTTGAGCAGAATATCAGACGACGTTGTACTAAGGGTAGATTTTCAACACTGGACTTTAAACATAAGGTCTGAGATTTTAAATGCCAGGAAGTAGTAAATAGCCCACACTTAGGTAGGAGGCCCCTTTTTTGTGGCCAGTACTGACACATCATCCATCGCTTGACTGGTGGTACAACAATGTTCTTTGGAGCCTTGTACTGCGTCCAGATTTTGAATTTCAATATCGCCCTCCAGTGGCTCTTCGACGGATAGATGGGTACCTGCAAAGAGCTTTCAGTGGAAGTGGCATTATGCCAGTTTAAGAGGATGAAAGGGCACAGTTCTAGTTTTGCTCATAGGTATGGATGCAACTGACCTTCGGTGTATGTATTGCCAACATCTGGGTTTATTACAAAATGATTAGCTCCGTTCTTTGTTGCAAAACTTCACCAGAAGTATGATGTCTGATGATTGTAGGGCTGACTGCAGTACACAGAGGCAGATTGAGACAACACAAACTTCTTCCAGCCAAAGGCCTATACAACCATTGCAGGATAGGCCTGTGCTTTGTGATCCTTGGAGAGCTCCTTTTTATCTTGTGATGTACAAAATTAAGATCTCTGTGTATGAGTCCCACGCTGCAAAGATTGTGAACAGGCTTTAAGAATGATTGACAAACAATATCATTCATGTTAACATTGTAGAAGTTATGGGCAAGTAATACTGGAAAAGAAACAGGTAAGCCACTCTGTACATCACATGGAAAGTGGTGCTTCAATAACCGAATACACGGATGCTTTCTGGAACAAGAGGGAAAAGAACAATACCTTTTGCTCTCCAAGGTAATGCTGGTAACTTATGTTCATTCTTACTTCAGGGTACACATCTGTTTCAACTAGTGCATGGATTTCACAAGTTGTTTATCTTAAGTTATTACTGTAGGGGCTATACATAGTTAAAAGATTGCTCCCATACAGAAATCAGAGATGGCCCATAAAATCCACATGTAAGGTGTTTGTGCTGGCACATGATGCTGTGATAGCTGCCTTGTAGTGCTCCACAGCTGCCCCACTGCTGTCACTTAGGTTCTACTCTCTACAAAGAAACCCTGAATGTGTGTTACCACTGCCGTCTTTTAAGGTATATTTTTTTGCAGAGGAGCTGTTGCCAAATTTATTTTGACCTTTTTATGTGTAGGTGAGATTTCAGGCACCAGACCAAGACAAGTTGATTTGAAAACAGTTTGTGATCAAGTCTTTTTAAGGCAGTACTATAACTTAAAAAATCAGAACACTGGACCCTTGTGATATGCAAAACTTCAATAATCTGAAATGACACCTGGGGTACACTGGTAGGACCCAGAGAAAATGATGCCATCTATTTCCTCTTCCTGAGTAGACTCAAGTATCAAACCACAACTCTGTGGGAAGGTTCTACAAAATGAAGGTCATGGGAATCAGAGGATTCAAGGAGGAAATTGTTTTATCACATTTCTAGCTCCCCTTGACTTTTTGACAATACTATGAAAGAGCCTCATATGCACTAAAGGAAGCATCCAAGAAAACTTCAGAGACACCTGTCCCTAGATACATCCTCAGCACATAGTTATAAAGCCTCATTGAAATAGAGACTTACTTTTGTAGTCAGGCTATCATTTTTGCCAGTGCTTGCAGATGATCTTTAAAGATCTCTTCCAACTCAAACCATTCTGTGATTCTATGTATGAATATGCCTGTGCTGCTAAATTCAGACTCATCACTTCCTTGATAGATTGGTGTTCCTAAATCTACAGTGAAATCATTTTTCTTCTGTCATGCAAATATTTTAATCAGATGTAGAAAGAAGAAAAAGGACAGAGACGTTTCCTGGAGATACAGACCACGGTATATTACCAGCAATTAATTCCTTGTTGCAGTGAATATTTGTGTGTTTCCACTGTGTTTCAGCTGAATAACCTCCCAACTCTAAGAACAAGTGATGCTCTGATTTAAAACACCATATACCTTTTATTCCTGCTGGCCTAAATATTTCTTATGGTGTTTTAAGCTCTGACCTTGGTCCCTTTCAAGATGGAAGCAAGCTTCTATGAGAATGAGACAACAGCCAAGCCTATCTCAAATGGGGTATCAGTCTCCTATTTTTGTTGTTTCTCTGCATCCTTTATGAATGAGAATGTGTTATGATGGTCACACCATCTCATCATTGTGTTTCAGTTTGCAAGTAAGCAGGTACTTGTGTTGTGCTTTGCTTTATCTCTCTCTAGAACTACTGTGTAAATTATTTCCACGAGTTATGTTTAATGTAGCAATGTGCTATTTCAAACTCTGTTGAATTGGGAGAAAGAAAAAAAAACATCCAGTCAGATCCTGAAAGTATTAATATTGATGTGAAAGCCTAATGGGTAAAGTTTGTAGAGAAGAGGAAGATCTTTAATCAGATACTGGGTTATATCCCTTTTTTATCCCACTGGATAAAGCTGAAAAAAATAAATGTATTCTGGGTATATACCTTCTGCTGATAACCAGGCTTTTAATTCCTCTGTGATAGCATAACTCACTTAAAAATTAGGTCTTTAGTTTCCGTTAGTAACCCAGACTTCTTTGGTGATGGTAGCATCATAAAATTTATATTGAAATGGTTTTTAAAGCTCTGTATTCCTACCCTTCCCCTGTTCAGAGTACAGCTGCTTTCAAAGCCCAGTTGGGTTGCTTGGAGCCATGTTCAACCAAGCTAGCCACCACAGAGGGGAGGTATCTTTGTATTCAACTTTTCAGCTCCCCAGTCTGAGAAGATGACTTGCACTCAAAGATTTATTTTTATTTTTTTGATTAGTCACTGTTAAGCTTAATACTATTTTTGCCTTTTATCTTACGTATATGCGAGCAAAATTCAGATGTTGAGTGTGGTGATGCAAACTTACAAATGTATTTGAACTGTAGAAGAGATTTTTAAAAAATCACACTGTTTAGAAGGAAGTGAAATTTTGACTGTTACAACTTTTTTTTTCTTTCCTTTTTTTTCTTTTTTTCTTTTTTCTTTTTCAGGTATATCTCTGCAATCATTCCTACAATGAAAGATAAGATGCACAGCGTCAACACATCAACAGTATCTGAATTTATTCTCATAGGCCTTTCTGATGCTCCAGAGGTGCGTTTTTTTCTCTTTGTGCTGTTTTTGATCATCTATTTGGTCACCATGGCAGGCAACATCACAGTCTTTGTTGCCATTAGCACTGACACCCGTCTGCACAACCCTATGTACTTCTTCCTTGGCAACTTATCCCTACTGGATCTCCTATGCCCCACTATTACCGTGCCAAAGATGCTGGAGGTCTTGTTGTCTGAGAACAATGTGATTTCATTCAGTGGCTGCATACTCCAGCTGTTCTTCCTCATTGATGTTGTAGGCACAGAGATTTTTCTCTTGGCTGTGATGGCATATGACCGTTATGTTGCCATATGTCATCCGCTGCAGTACGTTAATATTGTGAGCATGAAACTATGTGCTCGCCTAGCCATTGGCACCTGGGTAGTAGGATTTTTTAATTCTCTATTGCACACATCTTTGATTTTTACACTCTTTTTTTGTGATTCTAATGAAGTTGACCAATATTACTGTGATATTCCACCTGTGCTGGCCCTCTCCTGCTTATCTACTTACAGTAGGGAACTGGTGATTCTTACAGTAGCTGGGGTCCTTGGAAGCAGTGCCTTTGTGGTCACTCTGGTCTCATATATATATATCCTTTTGGCTATCCTGTACATGAACTCTGCTGAGAGCAGGCAAAAAGCTTTCTCCACTTGCAGCTCTCACTTGACAGTGGTATGCCTTTTCTATGGGACTACTATTTGCACATACGTACGGCCTTCTTCTGCCTACTCACCTGATCAGGATAGGATAGTTTCCATGCTCTATGGGATCTTCACTCCCCTGCTAAACCCCATAATCTACAGTCTGAGGAACAAAGAAGTCAAATGTGCCCTTGGAAGAATAATCAGCCAGGTGAGAACTACTTTAACAAAATGAGAACATCTTTCCCAGTCTCTGGCCTCCTCTGGAAGCCCAAGCAATTGGATAGAGACTGCTGGTTATGATATCTCCTCTTACTTTAGTCATCTAAAAGATAGGTGCTGGAATAGAAACTCCTTCTCTGCTTTCCATTTACAGTTAAAAGGGAGAGGTATGCATCTCCAGACAGCCAACTGGATGGCACAACTCTGGGTCATTATTACAGGAGGAGCTGACCTTGGCTAGTAATCTTTTCCTCCACTGAGCATGGAAGAAGCTTAGGTGAGAATCTTGGTCTTAAACATGGGTGTTGCCAGCCAGGTATTGTAGGCACACTTAATGGTGCACACACTTCTGTTAAAGTAGCTTATAGAACTGTTTCCTCTTACTGACCATTTCATTCCTGTGGAAAAGGGTGCAACTGTATCCTCTGTGGGAGACTGACTGGAGGGAAAGCTCTTTTGCCATCATTTAAGCTCACCAGTCTGGGTGTTTTCAACTGGCATGCCAATAATTCAGCTTCAATGCCAACAAGCATATCTGGCCATAGCTTGTGCCACATATCGCAGTCTGCCAGCATGTGAATCAGCTCCTACAAACTGGAGATATCAGCTATGTTGATGTCTATACAGTAAAAGAAATCCTAGAAAACTAGAGCAAGTGGGGCGATGGGGAGGCTTTTCAGTCATGGGCTTCCTGTGACCACTGTCTGAGCCTGCCCTGGCTTTTCAGTGTTGGTGGACTGAAGGAGGGCTTATTGAGTGTGCTTTAGGTCTGTGAGCCCATAACTAGGAACAGGACTTCCAGGTGAAAAGCGAAGGTATGGCTGACAAAAAGGTGGAAATGGATGCAAGAGAAGGGGAGTGCTGTGCCATCTCCTTTGTGCATTGTGGCTGTAAATCTGTGTATACCTTAACTATGTGCCTCTGTGCTGGGAAGATAAACTTACAGCTTGATGTAGACCTGAGGCTATGTTAAAACACTGTGCTAAATAGCTGATGTCTTTGCACATAGTTCCTTACTAAAAAACAAATGTCAAGGATGTCTTTTAGTGGCCTTTCCTGTGGTTGCTGCCTTTGCGTGAAGGCTAAACTAATGACTTTTCTGCAGGAACTCAGATCTTAGTGATAACAAATGCACATTCTTATACTAAATCTATGGAAGTAACTTGAGCTTCATTCTTAGCTGTAGAACGTTTGCAATGGGTTCATAAGGCAACTAATAACCAAAAGAGCTTTTGCCTAGGGTAATGTATCCTGATTTTTTTTTTGTTGTTTTGAAAATATTTTACCAACTTAAGAAATTACACGAAAGTCTATCCAAGGGCATTTAAGTTTCAAAGCCAAGCTTTACGAAGCTGCTGAAGCCACCCATGTAGCCATACCACTACAGAGTCTCCAGTGGAGTTCAATGTGTTGACCTACAGTAATCGTGGTATAAAGTCACCTAAGCACAAGTTTTATTGATGACCCAAGGCACCTTTCCTGGTCCCTTGTTTATGCTCCAAAATAATAATAAATGCACCCAGAATATTCAGTCCTATTTCATTTCCACCAGTTGGCCGAAAAGATCATAAATCCCGTGAAATATGGGGGTAATTACATATTATGTGTAGAGTGACAGGTGTTTCCATGGTGTTACCTGTGATTCTTGGTCTATGACAGTAGAAACAATTTTCCAAAAACAGCCACACTGATTCCTGAGCCATCTGACAAATTGCAAGGCATTTATCAATGCAGACAGAGGGACTGTCTGCTCTTCAAAAAAATGAGCACAGAAAACTTGTTATAGGCTGGTGCACCATTCCCCTTCAGTGGTCACTTTTGCAAGGTCACAGAAATTACTGTGGAGATGATGTGGGGATGGGGAAGAGCAGCTATACTGTTTCCTTGCAAATCCAATGATTCTGGTTGCTAGACCTGGAATTCTGAGATCAGACTTGCTCAGGAAGCATTTCTGTTTCACACTTCATGAGCTTTTTATATCCTCATGAGCACTTTATATCCTATATGTTGGATAGGAGAGTAGCAATCAGCCTCATGTGTGCTATGGTTCAGTATTAGTGGCCTGTATATGCCTGGGTGGGCTGGGACAGACCCATTGAACAGAAATGCCTGCAGAACAGTGGATGTGAGGGTAGTGAGTCAGGCTGCAGAAGGAGAATTCCACAGCTTTATAGCTGAGGGCAGCCCCAGCCTGCATGGCATGGCCCTAAGCAGCAGTGGTCAGAAGGGTGCTTATGGCCCTGTTCTTCATGCCACAGCTACACCGTCCAAAAGCCCATCTCCTGTGTGGAGTTCTTAGACCATCTGCTGCATGCCGTGGAGCAGACGCTCCATGGCCCATTGAGTTTTGTCCCTGCTTCCACCTCTCGGTAATGGACATGCCAGCACCAAGGAGTATGCAGGGAAATGCTGAGATCTGCATGGCAGCTGCATGGGTGTGATGGTGAAATAGATGTTCCTGAGGCCAACAGTCTGGGCTGAGCTGTCTGAGGATTCAGTCACTGCTAGAGCATAGCAAAGACAATGAGGAAGCATGGCAAGGCAAGGGGAGAGAAGTGGATTCATATGGGGATGAAAAACAAACAAACAAACAAACAAAATGCCCATAAAACAAAGACCATACCCATGTATTAATGACCAAGTTTTCTTCTACTCTGGCTAGGGCCTCTGGCTTCCGTTCCGGAGTGTATTCTGCAAGGGAGGAAAGAGTCATCCTTGCCAGTAAAGCCTAAAAGAAGAGATCATAAGAGCTGTGGTGGTGTACTCTACTTGCTACCACACTCCTCTTTTGTAAGAGTATTTAGTATGCTCTTACTGAGAATGCCTCTCAGAGTGCCTCAGTTGAAAAACCTATAGCTAAATGAAAATTCAGATCTTTTGATAGAAGATCTTAAATTGAATCCGTTTCTGAAGGAGCCTCCTTTAATTGGGATTAAATATCAACTGCATACTTTAGGAGAATGAAGCACTGCTGAAGCACTTATTTGGGAAAGATTAAAAGCTCCCTTCAGTTCATTTTGTGGGGCTTAACCACATCATTCAGGCATAGTGTTTCTTTGTTACAGAAACCCATGTTACAGGCCCCCCTTCTGGTGTCTGTTCCCTTTGGATTTGAGGAAAGACCTGCTGTGACCTCCATGCCTGTTCTGAATTCATTCTTCATTCCCCTGTATTGGGGAAACTGGTGGAAAAAAACAAACCTGGTGTTGTTACAGCTTCTCAGACACAAGGTTCTTTCTTATTGAAGGGTTATAGAAGATTCAATGGAATAGGTTATATTTGTTCCTGTGTTATCACAGTGCAGCATCTTCAATGTCATCTTTTCTGGAGACTGACTTCAATGCTGGTACCCTTTATCCTTAAGTACTGTGACTAATTTCAACACAAACATCTCTCCACGTAGCTCAGGAAGGCCACACTTTAAGTTCAACACTCTCTAAAATGCACTCATATATGCGTTCTTCTACTGCCTAATGACTCATTTTCACTTGTTCTTTATAAGTTAGTGATACTTCAGTTTTCACCTAAGGATTAACTCAGCTTTCCCCATTGAGATTTAAATGAAAAGGTTCTGTCCCACCCATTGTAGACAAAATAATGTATTTTGCTCCTTCCAATTTTGCAGGCATTTTTCCACTATCAGTTAACACGGCAACTTTTTAGGCATAGTATTTTTCCTAGATTGCCTCCTGTATAGGGTTAGCTCATTTTTTAAATGATGCTGAATCAAAGAGTTTGTTCTCATGTCAAACAGAATATAAGCAAAATGAAAACCAGGAAACCCAAGTCACCTAGACTGAAAAAAAAGTTAGATTGTTTTAAGCAATACCTGAATTGATACACTGGGGGAGTGGGATGGGGGAATTTCTCCACACCTGGAATATAGCAAAGTGTTTTTTTGTTGTTGTTGTTGTTTTTTTTTTTTTTTAATAAAAAATAATAAAAATAGTCTTCTGTATTCATGCTTACCACAGAACTTTTGCTTGCAACCCTGTGACCTTACCAGACATGTTTTAGTGTTCTGTTTGCATTGCTGTTTCTGCTCTTATCAGTAGACTGTCCTGTAAAAGAAATGCTGGGGAGAAGAGATTGTATGACAGATGGACACCAACTCTTAATGCAGATTTGACAGTAAGGTGCAGTCTCTATTGGCTCCAAATGAGAAATTTATATTCTCTAAAACCTGAGGGGAAGAGCCAGAGCGAGCTTACTTGCAGAAGAGGGAGCTCTCATACTCCTTATCAGAAAGGAGGTATTTTTTAGCAGTTAACGTGCACATTCACATACTTGTGCTCTGTTTGGGGGTAGGATTCCTGGTCGGCCACAGTCTCCGAACCTGAGACAAGGCAGAGAAGGGCGATTAGAATTTACTTTCATTTCCTATGGATGTAGCCTGTCCTCTCTTCTCATGCATTTAGACAAATGGACTTTATTCCTCTCAGATTTGAAAATAACTTTTTTTTTTTTTTTTTTTTGTTTTTCCCAAGTGATCCTTTATATGTGTGTGTTTGTTTATTTGAGCTGTTACTTGGACTTCTGTTACTCTGTCATCATGGACCAAAAAAACTAATTTTCTGCACTGGGGAGGGAACCACTGTAAATGAGGAAATGTGTATTTCTGTTCAGGAGGGAAGAAGTCTCTTTTTCTAAACTGGTCAAAAACCGCTTAGTAGTTCCAGCCCCATCAACCTTTTGTAGTCTTCTGAGAGTCCAGCACATGCATGCTGGAGAAATGATACTTGGGTCTTGCTTTGTGTTTGAAGGAAGCCCTTCCACAGGTTGCTGTTGACATCAGACTTGTCCTTCAGCCCATTCTGAAACATGCTGAAGACAAAAAGCACAGGCCTGAGCTGCTGCTTCAAACACTTTCCGTCTCTAGGGACCCTCAAGGTGTGGAATATTTCAGAAAAATTGTTTAATTCCAGGCATAAATTAATATTCTTCTAAGATGTGTCAGCTAAACTGATAACCCGTTTTCCCACAATCAAGTCCAGCATGCTACTTCTTTTCAGTGCTCCCTGTTGAGGAAGGGCACAGACAAAATCACACACACAGAATAAGACGAGAAGTATACACATACACAAACATGGCCTACTGAAAACACCGAGGCATCCTGCTTCACAGCTGATAAAAAGGACATTTTAACAGCTTAGTTGGAGTAACAAGTGCTTCATTCAGTCCCTGAAGGCTAAGGTATTTTCAGATCTGTTCAGACCAAGTATATTCCCTGCCCCTATTTACCTCTACCAGCACTTACAGGCAGGGCAGAGTACTCTCCAGTAGCAGCAGGCATCTTTTATGCTATGGTGGTGAGTAGGTTAGCATATATTTTGTTTTCTCAGGAGAGTTCTCTAGGCAGGAGCTGTGTAGCTAAGCTGGGAGGGTTGTGTCCACCAGCTTATGTTGGTTCCAGCTTAACTCCGTGTCAATAACAATGGCAGCAGTTACATTATTGGTATGATAGTAATTGTGGTAGCATTGCACTGACTTGTTTGTAAGCATTCAAGAATTTCTATTTGTGTTTGGAATAACAGTCCACATTGTTTTAACTTAAAGTTTCTAAATTTGGTCAGATAACGTGCCACAAATTTAGGTAGCACTGGAATTGAGATCTCTCTTTATCCATACAGATAGCATGCCTGTAGAAGCAGGGACTTCTACCTGTAGAATACAGGGACGCTCTTCATGTTTGTAGGGGGAAAATTCATGCAGCCAAAGCCAAATCAGAGTTGCAGCTGACAAGGTCTGTGGGAGACAATAAAAAGTTAATTCTTCCCATGCTCTTCAGTTGCATTAAAAACCTCAAGAGGCTCAGCAACAAAACTTAAGTTCTTTAACTTCTTGAAAAAGTTAAAAGACAATTCACTCACTTGCCCCTTAAAAACAAAAACAGTATGCTTATTCTTGCTCTTAAGCTTAATTCCTTAAAAATATTTGCATCAATTCAAAACATGTTATATTTAATCACCTTTGGTTTTACTTTACTTCTAAAATTGGACTAATCAAGCATACTCTGCATAGCTGAATGTAAAACTGGTTCCTTGTCAAATGACAACTAAACTATTGTTATCCCAAAGCATTTACAAAGCTCTGTTGAAGCTAGAAGTACCTGTGAAGCTAGCTTACAAAAGAGATTTTTTTAAACAGATAACAGGTCTACCATTGACAATTTTTGACAGATGATAATGTACTATGAGAACCAGTGCTGACTTTCAGTTGTTTCTTTAATCTGTAATTGTCAAACTGTAATTTCCTACTTTTTTTTTTTTTTTTTTTTTTTTTTTTTTTTTTAGGCTCCGCATTTCCTCTAGGGGAAATTTCTGCTATGTCCTTTGCTGTTCTATGAGGAAACACAGTACAAATTACTACACATATTCGAAGCAATCACTCAGATTTTTTTGACAAGGAAGTCAAATGCAAATACCATTCAGTTTCTGGGAGCCCGTGTCTCAATACTCAAGGCAAACTATGAAATATAATTTGTTCGTCTCTGCGGGAAATGACTTGGGATGATTCTAATAAGGTCTCAGTAGATGCAGTTTAAAAAGTTGGTGCCTGACAAACTGCAATGACGTAACTTGGCAAGAGAGTTTAAGCCTGTTTAAATTGGCTCCACTGTGCATCGTTAGAATCTCAAGCTTTCTCTCCTGGAAATTAGCAGCTCTCTGAGCATATAGCCAGGTTTGATTATGGTTCTAATCTAGGGGAAAGTGAGAGACTGTCTCAAAGGAAAAATGTCCTGTGAAAACTAGAAGGATTTCTACAGTGCTTTTGTTACGTCCCCCAAAACAGTGAGGGGATTCTTGCCGAACCCATTGACTTGGAAGATTACAGGCCAAGCAGAGCTAGCTGCATGCCCCTGTTAGGGGCTGGCCTTAAAACTGCTTGGACCGGGCTGTTTTCAATACTTGTCAACTTTTCTAAACTCAGAAATGGTTCTTGAGGGAGGTGAGGCCAATTCAGAGCTGTCCCTGTCCCCTCCAGCTGCCTAGGGCTCCTGTTCTGCAGACCTTTTCGGGGGGGGGGGCGGGGGGCTGCTCCTTCTTCCCAGATCCTGGCAAACACGAGTCAATGTCTTGAATAGACTCCCAAGTTCTGAATTTAATTTTAGAAGAGACAACATTGTCAGGGTGTCACATTGCACATCTGCAATGTGAATTGCAGCGTGGGATTATTCCCCTGTGAAGTGTGAAGACAGGAGAATTACCTCCAAGGACCTTTTCCCTGTATCAGAAACATGAATGGCCAGTAGAGCAAAGAGACCATTTTCGTCTTCACAGGTAAAGGCAGCAGCTGAGTCTGTCATCAGCCTTGGGTCACAGTAAGCATTACTAGCTGGAGAC
>NW_023311493.1:0-3884 GCF_011077185.1 Oxyura jamaicensis | reverse complement strand
GTGCAGGACCCGGCACTTGGCCTTGTTGAACTTCATACTGTTGGCCTTGGCCCATGGGTCCAGCCTATCCAGATCTTCCTGCAGAGCCTTCCTACCTTCGAGCAGATCGACACACGCACCTAACTTGGTGTCGTCTGCAAACTTGCTGAGGGTGCACTAGATCCCCTCGTCCAGATCATCGATGAAGATGTTAAAGTGGACTGGTCCCAGTACCGAGCCCTGGGGGACATGTTTGCTGTCTTCTTGGTCAGTATAGATGTAACCAGACCCAAGACTGAAGTACTGAACAAGGGAGAAAGGAGGTCTATTTAGTCATTCTGAAAGTGTGGTCTTCCTTCCTGAATCTGGTACGGAGTTTCCTTCCTACCTTTTAAAATCAATATCTAGTTTGTGTCTATGTATATCCATTTTTTCAACCAAATATTTCAAAGTCCATTTTGTCATGAAAGAACTGAGCTAATTAACTGAGCTAATTCTCTTTCAACTTTGGAGGCACTGTTAGTTCAGTAGTTGTATTTTTCACTGGCTTATCCTAATGTTTATTTTGCTCTTGTACTGTGTTGTAAGCAGACAGCATACAGGATATACATTTGGAGTAACATGGCTTCTCCTCTCTGTAGAAGAGCTACCTACTAAGTTACATGAGTAGGTTAAGTGACTTAAAACCATTTTTGTTTGTTTAATGCAGCAATAGAAGTGAACTTTAAAAATACTCTGAGAAGAACTCTTGTGCACGCAAGGCTTGAGTCTGCAGAGATGATCTCTCAGAAGCTGTAAAGCTGACCACTGAGGGCAGAGAGCCTGGCTTTTGTAAGGAGAAGTTCTGGTTAAAGTGACTGGTGATACGTTAAAAATAGTAGCAGAAGATGGGTAGAATTAAACTACGGCTATAAAAATATATATATATTAGTACAAACTGTTATTATGGTCTGTGAAATGCCTTCTTTCACGATGTCTGTTTTTTTACTTCAGGATGATGTTTGTTGTAACTCCCTTCTTAAAGCGCTTCGTGAGACCGAGCTTCCAGCTCTTCGTTGCTCACAGCTGTTGCTGAAATGTTTTGTCCCCCCCAGTGGGGAGGTAACGTTATTTAATCTTAGCATGTCGGATTGTGGCTCTGGAAGGTAAAAACTTGAATTAAAATCCCTTAAAAACGTACTCGATGCTGCAAAGTAGTATTCTGGGCCAGGTGGAAATCCTTGCAGAACTCAGTTTATTAATGCCATCGGGCAATGTCCAAGGCACAACAGTAACACAGCTTGTTGCAGTAGTAGGTACTAGCCTTCAGCGTTGTATTTCCATTTTCTTAAGGTCAGATACTACTTTTATCTGGTATTTGCTCTTCTGCTCTGAGGTGTTTTCCTCATTTTGCTGCCCCTCTCCCCCTTTTTGTGCCCCAAAACATCCCTGCTTGTTTACCCACTGCAGTGGGCCATGGTGCTCCTCACTGCTCCTTCCTGCCCCATACGTGGGTTTATCAGTTTATCACCACGCTGGCAGAGCTGAGTACCGATTTCTGGTTTATAGACCCCAGTGAACATGCATGATTTTTTCTTGTCCAAACCAAATCCCAATGTGAATTCAGCGCGTGGCTGCTGTTGGTGGCAGGAGGTGCTGGTGCCGTCCACTGGGTGCTGTCCCCTGCCCAAAGGCACCTGTGAGACCTGTGTCATCTGCTCTGTTTGGGGGACATGGTGAGTCAAGCCTGCGTGTGCACTGCCTCCTATGTACATGGAGTTGTGATTGGGAATATACTTAAATAAAATAAAAACGACCCGTGCTGTTAAAAGGAACAGGTAAAAACACATCGCTTGTTTGACAGTGCCTTGAGCTCCAGTGGGATATTTGGGTCCAAAGTTTTCAGCCAGGGTTTTCTTTCGGCAGCTTCACAGCAGCGGAGCTGTTCAGGTGAGGCTTCAGGTGAGGCCTGAGGTGCAGGCTTGTGTGGGGAGGCGTCATCTGCCCCGACCACGTGTGCTGCTCACACACTGGGGCTGGATTGCATGTCTTTCACAGGGAGCTGTGTAAAAGCCCTAAACCAGCAGGCGTGACTTCTGATGTAGCTTTTTGCAGTCCAGGAGGAAGAATGTAGAATAAAGACTGAGCTTGGGCTTCTGCATGTCCGTTAAAAAGGAAATAAATGTGTCTCTAGCAGAAAATGGCAGAGGGACTCTGGAGCTGTCAGCTGTTCATCATAGTTTCGGGATCCCTGCAGGCTTGCTCCTAGTTCTTCCCACAGGCCCGCAGATGGCTTCTGCTCTGTCCAGAGAATACCAGTGGGACAGCACTGTCGCTCACTCTCCACCTCTGCTGGTGACCCCAAAACAGGGATGACAGTCTAGAGCAGTCCCTCTTGGACTGAACATTCATACCACAGAAGAACTGGCCTGAGACGGGGGCTGGTTTCATGGCTGCTCTTGTGATCCTTGTTTTCGGTATAAAAATGCTTTTACTTTTAGAGGAAAATCTATATTTCTATTTTTCCAGAAAAAGATGTCAGATTAAATTTCATTTTGTTCTGTGTTGAAGTTTTACCCTATTTAATGCAGAAATGCAGTTGACATTTATGTGCTTGTATGTGTTTTTTAAACTTACTGTCTTGAAGGCAGTTAGATCTCTCGTTTATGTGCCTGTATTACACACCATAATGCAAGACTCTCCCTATCGCTTTGCCTGCAACAATTGAGAGATGCACAAGACAAAAATGTTTTTGAACATAAATTTATTTTACAGATCTGAAGCTTACCTCTTTTAATAGTGTTGAAGGTTGTTTTATTGGCTTCTCTGTATAGCCATTATTACATTGCAATGGGCATAAATTTGTAACTGCTCTCTTAAAAGTAAACTGTGGAAGTATCTCCAGAAGAGATCATCAGTCCTGAATTCATCCCACCTAATGGCTATGTAGGTGCTGTTGTTATCCATAGAGTTTTTTTCTGTTTAAACACACATCTTTCTTGTTCAGGGATTTTTTTCTCACTTGCCTTTACGGTAGTAAGGAAAGACTTCAGACTGCAGAACCTTTGCACTTTTTAAAAAGTCAGTGACAGAATTATGTGGCATCTATATAGATCTAATAAAAGTTTAACTACTAATTTAGTAACAAATACTGTCTTAGAAATGTGTGTAGTGTTTTCTAATAAAGGTACTGTGACTCATTTTGGTAATTTGGAGACATATCATTGTAGTCTTAAACAGAAACTAAGATTAGAACTATGTATTTAAATATTGCAGTGGTTTTTGCATGAGGGATACTATGGTCTGTCTCCAGCAGAGCTTTAAGCTTCACTAAAGTCTTTGTTCTTCTGTTGTTATAGTGATATTTAACAAGCTTCTGCAAGCACTTTTTTCATTAGCAAACACGTTACAAGTTGTAAGTTCATGGGCAGCATGCATGGTGCCAAGCATGGATGTGCACGTGTTCACATGCAGAAGAGATGGGAAACTACCAACCCCAAGACCTGTGTTCCTTAATTTGTTTTCCTGACTGAAGATTTTGGCATTGTAATATCACAGATATAGTTTATAATATATCTAGTAATATCACAGAATATATCACAGATATAGTAATCACAGATATAGTAATCACAGATATAGTAATCACAGATATAGTATCACAGATATAGTAATATCACAGAATAGTTTAGGTTGGAAGAGACCTCCAAGATCACCGAGTCCAACCTCTGACCTAACACTAACAAATCTTCCACTAAACCATATCCCTAAACTCTACATCTAAACGTCTTTTAAAGACCTCCAGGGATGGGGACTCAACGACTTCCCTGGGCAGCCTATTCCAGTGCCTAACAACCCGTTCAGTAAAGAAGTTCTTCCTAATATCCAACCTGAACCTCCCCTGGCGCAACTTTAGCCCATTCCCCCTC
>NW_023311492.1:0-6413 GCF_011077185.1 Oxyura jamaicensis | reverse complement strand
ACCAGCTACTAGGAGGAAAAATAACTGTCCTAACTGAAACCAGGACATATATCCACCCCTTATTCCATACCATTTATGTCATGCTCAGGTTACACTCTTTCCAATACATTCTAGTTAATCACTATTTTCATCTATGGTAGTGATGACACACAGTATTATATAATAATTAACATAATACATCTCAACTCATGGGCTATTCTCACCCAGTATTAAATCCCCCTGAGGTACACACCGGACCTCCCCATTCTTTTGCATTACCCACCAAGTGCATCCAGGTCCTTGAGCAAAAGCAATCCCACGAATAGGTTTGCCTTTTCCTGAGGCAGGAGTAGCCCAGACTGTTTTACCTAGCATATTTCTTACATGCACTACAGGAACTTTATCCCCTTCTACTGTACGTAGCAGGTTTGATTGGGCAGGTCCAGCTCGATTGGCAGATCCCCTAGTATTGACTAACCAGGTGGCCTTTGCCAAATGTGTGTCCCAGTTTCTGAATGTCCCAGCACCCATTGCTTTCAGTGTAGTCTTTAACAGTCCATTGTATCGCTCAACTTTACCGGAGGCTGGTGCGTGATAGGGGATGTGATACACCCACTCAATACCATGTTCTTTGGCCCAAGTATCTATAAGGTTGTTTCGGAAATGAGTCCCATTGTCTGACTCAATTCTTTCTGGGGTGCCATGTCGCCATAGCACTTGCTTTTCAAGGCCCAGGATAGTGTTCCGGGCAGTGGCATGGGGCACAGGATATGTTTCCAGCCACCCAGTGGTTGCTTCCACCATTGTAAGTACGTGGCGCTTACCATTGCGGGTTTGAGGGAGTGTGATGTAATCAATCTGCCAGGCCTCTCCATATTTGTATTTCAGCCATCGTCCCCCGTACCAAAGAGGCTTTGACCGTTTGGCTTGCTTGATTGCAGCACATGTTTCACAATCATGAATAACCTGTGCTATAGTGTCCATGGTCAGGTCCACCCCTCGATCACGAGCCCATCTGTATGTTGCATCTCTGCCTTGATGGCCCGAGGTTTCATGGGCCCATCGGGCTACAAATAGTTCACCCTTATATTGCCAGTCCAGGTCCACCTGAGCCAGTTCAATCTTGGCAGCCTGATCCACCTGCTGGTTGTTTTGATGTTCTTCAGTAGCCCGATTCTTAGGCACATGGGCATCTACATGGCGTACCTTTACAACCAGGTTCTCTACCCGGGCAGCAATATCTTGCCATAATGCAGCAGCCCAAATGGGTTTGCCCCTGCGCTGCCAGTTGTTCTGTTTCCATTGCTGTAACCACCCCCAAAGGGCATTTGCTACCATCCATGAATCAGTGTATAGGTAGAGAACTGGCCACTTTTCTCGTTCAGCAATATCTAAAGCCAGCTGGATGGCTTTTACTTCTGCAAATTGACTCGATTCACCTTCTCCCTCAGCAGCTTCTGCAACTCGTCGTGTAGGACTCCATACAGCAGCTTTCCACCTCCGATGCTTTCCCACAATGCGACAGGACCCGTCAGTGAACAGGGCATATCTCTTCTCATTTTCTGGTAGCTTGTTGTACAGTGGAGCTTCCTCAGCACGGACCACCTCGTCCTCTGATGACATCCCAAAGTATTTGCCTTCTGGCCAATCCATAATCACTTCCAAGATTCCCGGACGACTGGGGTTTCCTATTCGAGCCCGCTGAGTAATCAGTGCAACCCACTTGCTCCATGTAGCATCAGTTGCATGATGTGTAGAGGGGACCCTTCCTTTGAACATCCAGCCCAGTACTGGCAGTCGGGGTGCCAGGAGGAGCTGTGCTTCAGTACCGACCACTTCCGAAGCAGATCGAACTCCTTCATATGCCGCCAATATCTCCTTTTCGGTTGGAGTGTAGCGGGCCTCAGATCCTCTGTATCCCCGACTCCAAAACCCTAGGGGTCGACCTCGAGTTTCCCCAGGTTCTTTCTGCCAGAGGCTCCAGGTGGGGCCATTCTCCCCGGCTGCGGTGTAGAGCACATTCTTTACATCTGGTCCCGTTCGGACTGGCCCAAGGGCTACTGCATGAACTATTTCCTGCTTAATTTGTTCAAAAGCTTGTCGTTGCTCAGGGCCCCATTCGAAATCATTCTTCTTACGGGTTACTTGGTAGAGCGGGTTTACAATCAGACTGTAATTTGGAATGTGCATTCTCCAAAACCCCACGACACCTAGGAAAGTTTGTGTTTCCTTTTTGCTAGTTGGTGGAGACATAGCTGTTATTTTGTTGATCACATCCATTGGGATTTGACGACGTCCATCTTGCCATTTTATTCCTAAAAACTGGATCTCTCGTGCAGGTCCTTTAACTTTACTTTGTTTTATGGCAAAACCGGCCTTCAGAAGGATTTGGATTATTTTCTTCCCTTTCTCAAAAACTTCCTTTGCTGTGTTACCCCACACAATGATGTCATCGATGTACTGCAGGTGTTCAGGAGCTTCCCCCTGCTCCAGCGCAGACTGGATCAGTCCATGGCAAATTGTAGGGCTGTGTTTCCACCCCTGGGGCAGCCGATTCCAAGTATATTGGACTCCCCTCCAAGTAAAGGCAAACTGTGGCCTGCACTCTGCTGCTAGAGGGATGGAGAAAAATGCATTAGCGATATCAATTGTGGCGTACCACTTGGCTGCCTTTGATTCCAGTTCGTACTGGAGTTCTAGCATGTCCGGCACTGCAGCACTCAGTGGTGGTGTGACCTCATTCAGGCCACGATAGTCCACGGTTAGCCTCCACTCCCCATTAGACTTCCGCACTGGCCATATGGGACTATTAAAAGGTGAATGAGTCTTGCTGATCACTCCTTGGCTCTCCAACTGACGAATTAGCTCATGGATGGGAATCAGGGAGTCTCGGTCGGTGCGATATTGCCGCCGGTGCACAGTTGTAGTAGCAATTGGCACTTGTTGTTCTTCGACCCTCAGCAACCCCACAACAAAAGGGTCCTCTGAGAGACCGGGCAAGGTAGACAATTGTTCAATGCCCTCTGCCTCTAAGGCAGCTATGCCAAAAGCCCAGCGGAACCCTTTTGGGTCCTTAAAATATCCTCTTCTAAGATAGTCTATGCCAAGGATGCATGGAGCATCCGGGCCAGTCACAATACGGTGTTTTTGCCACTCATTCCCAGTTAGACTCAGTTCAGCTTCCAATACAGTTAATTGCTGGGATCCTCCCGTCACTCCATAAATACTGATGGGTTCTGGCCCCTTATAGCCTGATGGCATTAGAGTACATTGTGCACCGGTGTCTACTAAAGCCTTATACTTCTGTGCGTCTGACGTGCCAGGCCATCGAATCCACACAGTCCAATAAACTCGATTGTCCCTTTCCTCCCCCTGGCTGGAGGCAGGGCCCCTCTAATCCTCGTCAGAATCTTCATTCTTGTGTTTAAAGGACTGCCTGCTGGAAGTTGGAGCAGCAAACTTTTCAGAGACCCCCTTTTTCCCAATTGTTTTCTTTTGCAACTCACGTACCCGTGCCTCTAGGGTCGCGGTGGATTTTCCATCCCATTTTCTCATGTCCTCTCCATGGTCACGTAGGTAAAACCACAGGATGGCCCGAGGTGTGTATCCACCATATCGTCTTCCTTGCACGGATGAGCGCTTACCCCTAATAGCAGAGACATTGGTTCGTACAGGAGGGGAGGAAAATAAACTCTCTTTAAGTTGCTGGACCTCTTCAGAGAGTTTCTCCAAAGTATTCTCTTTTAGTTGGTGGACCCTGGTTCGTTCAGGCGGGGAAGAAAATAATCTCTCTTCAAAGTGGTGGACTTTTTCAGAAAGTTTCTCCACAGCCGAAACGCAGGCCTGTAGGGAAGAGGAGAGGCTTTCTTCGTACTGCCGGAGTTGTTTAGCCACATCACCCACTGTGGGTTCCTCATCCTCTTTCCAGGCCATTATTGCCAATGAGCTGGCATATGATGATGGTGCACTCCGTACAAACTTCCGCCACATGGGTCGTGTACACTTGACTTCATCTGGATCTGTGGGTACTTGTCCATTGTCTGGGTCCTCATAAATCACCTCCCGTACGGCTAATTCCCTCAGGTACTGGATTCCCTTCTCCATAGTGGTCCACTTGTTTGGCAGACATACAAGTTCTTCCTTGTAGGGAAACCTTTCCCTTACAGCATACAGGAGACGCCTCCAGAGGCTGTGAGATCGTGCTCCATCTGCAATTGCTTTGTCAATGCCTGCATCTCTAGCAAGGGATCCCAGACGCCTGGCTTCCTTGCCCTCTAATTCCACACAATTGGCTCCGGTATCCCAGCACCGGAGCAGCCAGGTGACAAGCTGCTCACCTATGCAGCGACCAAAATCTTTTCGCACATCTCGTAGCTCACGCTGGTATAGGTTTCGGGTAACTACTGTTGATTTTTCAACATCCCCATCTTCATCCTCCTGCTCCTCTGATAGCCCGACCTCATCTTCTCTACACCTAGACCTAGTAGAAGACTCTCTGCGTTCTAAACGACCTGAGTCTCTATACCATTTTTTCACCTTGTCTACAGGGGCAACTTGTACTGCTACAGCTCGTTTCTCTGACCCAACCACAGGGTCTGCCACAGGGGTTGGAACACCCTCTGCAGGGGCAACTTGCACTGCTACGGCTCGTTTCTCTGGCCCAGCCACAGGAGCTGGAGCGGCTGCAGGAGCTGGAGCTGGAGCTGCAGGAGCTGGAGCTGGAGCTGTAGGAGCTGGAGCAGCTGCAGGAGCAGGAGCTGGAGTGGCTGCAGGAGCAGGAGCTGGAGTGGCTGCAGGGGCGGCTGCAGGAGCAGGAGCTGAGGTGGCTGCAGGGGCGACTGCAGGAGCAGGAGCTGGGGTGGCTGCAGGAGCAGTTGCAGGAGCAGGAGCTGGGGCAGGAGCTGGAGCGGCTGCAGGAGCAGGAGCTGGGGTGGCTGCAGGAGCGGCTGCAGGAGCAGGAACTGGGGTGGCTGCAGGAGTGGCTGCAGGAGCAGGAGCTGGGGTGGCTGCAGGAGCGGCTGCAGGAGCAGGAGCTGGAGCGGCTGCAGGAGCTGGAGCTGGGGTGGCTGCAGGAGTGGCTGCAGGAGCAGGAGCTGGGGTGGCTGCAGGAGCGACTGCAGGAGCAGGAGCTGGAGCGGCTGCAGGAGCTGGAGCTGGGGTGGCTGCAGGAGCGGCTGCAGGAGCAGGAGCTGGAGCTGGGGCGGCTGCAGGGTCTGTCACTCGGTTCACAGTAGCATCAATTGCAGCTCGATAGGCATAGGCCAGGCCCCAACATGCTACAGTGAGTTGTGTCACTTTGGAACTGCCAGAGTCATGACACTCTTTTTGCAAGCATTCTACCAGTTTTTTAGGATTTTGCAGTTGTTCAGGGGTGAATCTACAAAACATCGGAGGTGCCCACTGCTCTAGCCACCTGCCCATATCCTCCCACACTCCCTGCCACTCACAATTATCCCGCCTCAGGACAGATCTCTGCATGAGATCCCTAAGTAGTTGTTTAACCTTGAACAAAACCTGAAGCGCATTCAAGAGACATAACAACAAGAACATGCTGGTCTGAGTATCCCAAGGATATTCAACATCTTGGAGAGCTATTGTAACTAGCTCGGGGGATAAGAGGGTGCTGAAGGAGAAAGGGAGAGTGAACAAGTAAGGAAAAATATCTTTCCCTGTCCCCTTCACAGACTGACTCCCTGATGGAAAAAGGCAGTAGGTGTAATTGTTAATAGTTTCCGAGATATAGTTTCCAAAGTACAGAGTCGACGACAGTGCTGCGTACAAATACCAAGTTAGAGTCATGGCCAGATATTTCATCGTATCGTAAGCTATTGCTACACAGCACAGTACCATAACGATCTTAAACCAGGGCCCGGAAAGGATAAACAGCACGACAGGGATCACATACAGCAAGTAACGTGCTATAAAATTCAGTTTGGAATACAGCCACAGCAGACTTGATATTAAAGCAATCAACATTCTGATTAGATCTGTCGTTATCTCAACCCTTCGTGCCCCACGTTGGGCGCCAAAAGAGCTGTTGTGGTTTAACCCGGCTGGCAGCTAAACACCACACAGCCGTTCGCTCACCCTCCCCCCTCCCTCTCTGGGATGGGGGAGAGAAACGGGAAAGTGAAGCCTGTGAGTTGAGATAAAGACAGTTTATTAAGATAGAAAATAATAATGATAATAATAATAATATGTACAAACAAGTGATGCACAATGCAATTGCTCACCACCCGCTGACCGATGCCCAGTCCAACCCCGAGCAGCCGGCCCCCCCAGCCCGGCTAGCCACCCCTATATATTGTTTAGCATGACGTCAGATGGTATGGAATACCCCTTTGGCCAGTTTGGGTCAGCTGTCCTGGGTTTGTCCCCTCCCAGCTTTTGCTGCACCCCCAGCCTGCCCGCTGGCAGGACAGAGCGAGGAGCTG
>NW_023311491.1:0-7095 GCF_011077185.1 Oxyura jamaicensis | reverse complement strand
TGTGCAGAGCCTGCATGCTGAGGCTGGGCGGCTCATCCATGCCGGGGGAGGTGAGTTGGGATCTTTCAAATCATTTGTGGTTGAGCCACTGAGGGAGTATTGGTCGAGGTGATCGCTGGGTTTCTGCCACAGTGAGAAACCCAGTAGGCACAATAGTAGGTAGCAGCAGCATCCGGAGCTATGTTTTTTATTGTAAGAGTACAAATTTTCTGGTTAGAAGCCCTTTCAACTGTATACAGACGGCCTTGGAAGTTCTTATCTTCTATTTTTACCCCAGCTGTACTGTAGAACATCCACTCTGGAGCTTTATTTTCTTTCTGTTGGTACCAGTGAATGGCAGTGCTATCAAAATTTGCAGAGACGTCTTTAAAGTGACATTGCAGACGTGTATTTCTTTCAGACTTTGTAATGGATACAGGTGTCTGTATGGGAATTTCCTGTGCAAATCCAACTAGGGGGATAATAATGGAATGAAAAAAAAAAAAAACAAAAAAAAAAAAACAACAAAAAAACAGGAGAAATTAAATTATTAACTGGCAATCAGGGATTGGGGAAGATACTGATTAGTGTGGCAATGGATTCCTATAAAAGAATGCAATATAAAGTAAAAAACACTTACCAGACCAAGCAGTGGTGGCCACAAGTGCTGTCAGCAGCAGCATGTTTGCTTGTCCCACTCAGCTGAGACTCAGAGGAGAGAGAAAGAGGCCCCAGATGGGGACAGGGTTGAGTGGGAGGAGAAGACGTCTCCAGCAATGACTCTTCTGAGCACAAGCGTGTGGGGCTGCGTTTGCAGAGAATCCACTGCAGCCAGGGAAAGGACCAGGGAATGCTCACGTTGGTGAGAAGGTTGCCATCCCATCAGCTTTTCAGATAAACGTGAGAAAGACTGGTAAGTCTAAGGAGCGTGGCATGTGGAAACTTGAGGCAGAGCTGCTGAGAAGGGGTTGAGAGTGAGAGCAGCTGCAGCCGTACATCAGGGTGTGAAGGTCGCAGCCCAGCGGCCACCCTGGTGAGCGCTGAGTGTGTGTGGTCACCTGCAGTGGGCAGGAGGCATGTCCCCACCCCGTCAGGGACCTTCTCTTGCTGCCTCAGCCTGGCCACCCAGCTGCGGCCTGCCGAAATGGCCCTGTGCCTGTGCTGCCCCCCACTGCAGCAGCTCGTGGGTATCAACCTGCAGCAAGTGCAACAGCATCCCCAGGAGTGGGCGGCTCGTCTGTGGTTTTATGTGGGGAGGAAATTTACAGCTGCAGGGTTTTGGTTTTGAAGCTGAGATGAGGAGCAAAGACTTCTTTAAAAGAATGACTGGAAGAGAAAGGTGGAGAAACTTGTGGCGCGTTTTCTAAGCAGATTGGAAACTGTGCCTCTCTTCACAGAACCACAGAATGATAGAATGGGCAGGGTTAGAAGGGACCTCTGAATAACATCTAGTCCAACCCCTCCACCAAGCAGAATCACATAAAGCACATTGTGCAGTATGGCATCCAGGCAGGTTCTGAATATCTCCAGAGAAGGAGATTCCGCAACCTCTCTGGGCAACTTGTTCCAGTGATCTGTCACCCTCACAGTAAAGAATTGCCCTCTCGTATTGAGCTGGAATCTCCTGTGCTTCTGTTTGTGCCTGTTGCCTCTCGTTCTGTTTCTGGGCACAACTGAAAAGAGACTGGCTCCATCTTCTTGACACCCTTCCCTCAGATATTTTTAGACATTTGTGGAGTAATTGCCTAAAGTGACTAGGAAAATAAAATTAATATTCATATTTTAAAGAAAATGTGAAGCATTGAAGAATCTTTCAGATTGGAGTGTAGCTGCCCTACCTAAGCATTCCCTAGGCTTCCAACCTTAGATGCTACCACACTGGAGGAACCTGGTGTGCTGACTTTAAGGAACAGTACAGACAGTAGTGCGGAGTGGAGACACCACAGCTAAGCTCTGTGACAAGAGGGGGACTCGATTGTTCTTGTGCACACTGAGACTAGTAAGCTGCATTATTTACTACCCTGAGCCAACAACTCAAATGCTGTACTCTAGTGAACTTTTGTCCATTATAATATCATTATAATACCAAAACACACCTTCATCCCAAAAGCTACCCGCCTCCAAGGTATGACCACCCCTCACTGAGCATGTGTTCTGAATTTCTTGGAGCCTATACCTTTAAATGAAAGTGAGAAAACTTTTTACCAATCATAACCAAGATATGCTTGACTAGAGTCATTCAAGCTCCACCTAAAAGGTAGAAAATAATATAAATTGGCTTAAGAGAGAGGGAATGTTAGAGAAGATACCATCATGAAGGTATCTTCTGACTTCTGGAATCAGTCAACGGGCTGAGCCTTTCTTCACCCCACACTGGGACACCATGGGGTAGTATTTGAACACTTGGTTATATCAGGTGTCTCTGTGTAAACTTAGAAATCTCTAGAGTCTTTGTGCCTTATAATGCATTAACAGCCATGCTGTGTACCTGTGTATTTAATGCATGCTAGCTTGCTTTTGCAGACAATGAATTTATTGCTGGCAATCCAAAGAGCCTGTGTACCTGTTGCTGTAATAAATTGCTCTTAATTGCATTGTTCCTAACTGTGACAGTTCTCATTGAACGTGACTAGAGTGAGGGTGTGCTATATTGTTGGTAAAGCCGTGACCATGGTAGTTCAGTACCCTGAACCCAACTAGACTCATAATGGTTAATTGGCTACACCCCTTAACGCGAAAACATTAATGAGGTCTTCCCTCAGTCTTCTCTTTTCCAGGCTAAACAGGCCCAGTTCTCTCAGCCTGTCCTTGTTCGACAGGTGCTCCAATCCTCTCACCATCTTCATAGCCCTCCTCTGAACTCTCTCCAGTAGCTCCATGTCCCTCTGGGGAGCCCAGAACTGGACACAATACTCCAGGTGTGCCCTCACCAGGGCTGAGTAGAGGGGGAGGATCACCTCCCTTGACCTGTTGGCAACACTCTTCCAAATGCACCCCAGGATACCGTTGGCCTTCTCGGCCACAAGGGCACATTGCTGAGTCGTGGTCAGCCTCCTGTCTGCCAGGACTCCCATGTCCTTCTCTGCAGAGCTGCTCTCCAGCACATCAGCCCCCAGCCTGTACTGGTGCTTGGGGTTATTCCTCCCGTGGTGCAGGACCCTTCACTTGCCCTTGTTGAACTTCATGAGGTGCCTCTCAGCCCAACCCTCTATCCTATCAATGTCCCTCTGAATGGCAGCACAGCCCTCTGGGGTATCAGCCACTCCTCCGAGCTTTGTGTCGTCAGCAAACTTGCTGAGAGGGTGCATTCTGTTCCATCATCCAGATCGTTAAGAAGTAAGTTTAATGACACAGTACCCAGTACTGACCCCTGGGGGACACCGCTAGCTACAGGCCTCCAACTAGACTACATCACTGAGCACAACCCCCTGAGCTCTGCCATGCAGCCAATTATCAATCCATCTCAATGCCTACTCATCTTGCCTACACTTCCTGAGCTTGCCTATGAGGATGTGATGGGAGACAGTGTCAAAAGTTCTGCTGAAGTCAAGATAGACAACATCCACTGCTCTCCCATCATCTACCAGCTAGTCATCCCATCATAGAAGGCTATCAGATTGGTTAAGCATGACTTCTTCACGGTGAATCCATGCTGACTGCTGCTGATGATCTCCTTGTTGTCTGTCTCTTTTTCTTGGAGGCATAGTCCATGGCTGAGGACTTCAATTCTCTTCTGGAAACCTCAGGTAAGGAACTGTGATGATAGAAGTGGAGTTTCTGGTCTGTTGTAGGACTTTGTAGGGACTGAAATTCCAAGGAAGACAGCAGAAGAATGGGAGGGAAAGTCTACCAAATCATGCAGTCTTCTCTCCTTGTTGATACTACATACCTTATTTCAAGAGAGAGCACCAAGTGGATGGAGATATATTGATTTGCTTGCTCCACGGTTTCCAATAAAGAATAGAAACCTTCAGCTACTGTTTGTTCATGAGGCACAGACAGGCTGTGTTCACTACCAGGTGAGTGCTTTTCCCAAGTCTCGATCTTGAGAGCAATGTTCCCTATTTGTACCTTCAATTGATGGGGCCCTGTGTAGTGGTTTTTCCAATCCTGTGGCAGAAAATCATCAGAGCAGGGCTGAATGAGGAAGTATCTGCACTTGGGCAGAGTTCAGAGCTTGTGATTCAGAGTGCCAAGTGCCTTTTTGTATGGTTTATCTTGGCCCATCTAACACTGTGATGTGTTCAAAATACCAATACGCACAGTAGTAAGTGCCAGCATCACTCTGGGTTACATAATCTATTATGAGACTATAGAGAGGTTCAGAGGCATGTTTCCTCACTTGATACTTTTTTTCATCAGTGCCATAATCAAACGTAGGTTTTTTTCCTGACACGTACAGTATTCTCTTGGGCGGCTCTCCAGGAAGCTGCTTGTACCAATGCACGGTGTCTTCTTTACTCAGCTGGCATGCCATGCTAGCCGAGCCTCCCTCTGCTGAAGTCCGCATTGCCAAGCTTTGCACTGGCACTGGCTGTGTGTCTCCACCTGGAAGGGAATGGGGAGAAAATGGGTGAAAATTTGATGAGGACACGAAACAGCTGCATTCTGGAGCAGGGACAGTGTTCTCTGCACACGGGAAGGGAACAGGGCTTACAAAACCAACAAGAAGCTGCAAACAGGATTGGCAGCAGCAGCATGCTGCCTGCTTGGGTGAACTGTGGATTTGAAGAAGGGGCAGGAACGTTATAAAGCCCTCCAGGTGGAGAAGGAGTCAAACAGCTCTGGGGAGGAAATGACTCACTTGATACACCCAAGGGTAGTGCCTCAACTCCTTACCATTGCTGGGTGGGGTTGGGGTGGGCAGGGAACAGGGGGTTGCTGCTGCTTATTTTTTTTGGCAAACTAAAGCATAGCAATACCACTGTTATAAGGTCCATACCCAAGCTACTACCGACCTCAGCAGAGGCAGTAGAGTCCTTTTGTGGAACCTGAAAACACCCAAGGTGCCTGGAAAACCAGTCATTTCCCCCGCATCAGGAGACAAACTAAGTGTGGGAGAGGCCGTCTCCTGGCTTACAAGAAGTCCTAGAAAGGTACAGGGTTCTTACTCTTATTTCGTTTGTGTTTTGACCAAATAGTCTGTCTTGCAAAGGTCTGAGTCCCCACAATGACTGCCAGTCCAAGGGTGGCTTCTTGCTCCCACCAGCTGCAAAATCCTGTTCCTAATACAAAGTGTGATAAAAGTGCCTGACAGAAGCCCTGCTTTCACATCAGAAGGACTTTTAATCATTTCCTGGTGAAGCACTTGGCATCTGTAGCTCTTAGATCATTAAACGGCACACTGTTGGTTTCCTGCCTTCGTGGCAAAGCAGTCTGAAGCGAACACCTGTTGCTATTGGAAAAGCTGTTTGTGGCTATGTGAGTGGGGTAAAAGATGATGGGATCTTACTTGGTCCAAAGAGCCTCAAAATCAAGAGTGGTGCTGCACTGGCCCTGCACTTACCCCTTACTGCTCCTGGACATACGGCTGTCAGAGCTTCTTGCCTTGACCTCTTGCTCCATGTGAGGTGTGAGAATGTGCTGGGCTTACGTGGCAAGGGTTTGGCAGTGGGGAGGCTGCAGGGGTGGCCTCTGGGAGAAGAGTCAATTTTGCATTTACCCAAGCTCTTCCTGAGAACCCAAGATAGTCTGAGACGCACTCAAACCTGTATCTTGGCCAGCCCTTAAGGAGCATCTACTCACATGTCGGAAAGGAAACGTTAATGTCAAAAACATTGGCAACAATAAGTCCAAGTAAAACTTAAATATTTTTTTTTGAAAGTGCTCCATTTGTCTACCAACATTGTTAAAGAAAGGTGAAAGCAATTTATTGATTCAATGCAACAGAAAAGACTAATACAATTAATTAGCCTCATATCCATACCCCTTACTAAAATAGAGACCTTTTTATTTCCTTAATCTCCTCTGTAAAACAAATACATGACAAAGCACAGATATTCTGGTTATAGCTCTCTATTTCACTTTTCTGTGTCAAGCCATGGGCTTTGAAAAGCTCCAGGACAATGTGCTTTGTTAATTCCTGGAATAGCAGCATGGAAAATTGCCCCTTTCCAGTAAAGAAATCCTTACAACCAGTTCCCTGCCACCCTTGAGCAAAGGAAGGGGATGAGGAAGTGCTGAGGTTGGGTTAGGCATTTGACTTTCACCATTCCCTTTGCAGTTGCCACTTGCTCTGTCAAAATCCCCAGCTTTTGGCAGCTCACCCCTCCAAGGAGTGGCTCAGCACTAAGCCAGTCCCGGCTGTGCAGAGCCTGCATGCTGAGGCTGGGCGGCTCATCCATGCCGGGGGAGGTGAGTTGGGATCTTTCAAATCATTTGTGGTTGAGCCACTGAGGGAGTATTGGTCGAGGTGATCGCTGGGTTTCTGCCACAGTGAGAAACCCAGTAGGCACAATAGTAGGTAGCAGCAGCATCCGGAGCTATGTTTTTTATTGTAAGAGTACAAATTTTCTGGTTAGAAGCCCTTTCAACTGTATACAGACGGCCTTGGAAGTTCTTATCTTCTATTTTTACCCCAGCTGTACTGTAGAACATCCACTCTGGAGCTTTATTTTCTTTCTGTTGGTACCAGTGAATGGCAGTGCTATCAAAATTTGCAGAGACGTCTTTAAAGTGACATTGCAGACGTGTATTTCTTTCAGACTTTGTAATGGATACAGGTGTCTGTATGGGAATTTCCTGTGCAAATCCAACTAGGGGGATAATAATGGAATGAAAAAAAAAAAAAACAAAAAAAAAAAAACAACAAAAAAACAGGAGAAATTAAATTATTAACTGGCAATCAGGGATTGGGGAAGATACTGATTAGTGTGGCAATGGATTCCTATAAAAGAATGCAATATAAAGTAAAAAACACTTACCAGACCAAGCAGTGGTGGCCACAAGTGCTGTCAGCAGCAGCATGTTTGCTTGTCCCACTCAGCTGAGACTCAGAGGAGAGAGAAAGAGGCCCCAGATGGGGACAGGGTTGAGTGGGAGGAGAAGACGTCTCCAGCAATGACTCTTCTGAGCACAAGCGTGTGGGGCTGCGTTTGCAGAGAATCCACTGCAGCC
>NW_023311490.1:0-7557 GCF_011077185.1 Oxyura jamaicensis | reverse complement strand
TGTGCAGAGCCTGCATGCTGAGGCTGGGCGGCTCATCCATGCCGGGGGAGGTGAGTTGGGATCTTTCAAATCATTTGTGGTTGAGCCACTGAGGGAGTATTGGTCGAGGTGATCGCTGGGTTTCTGCCACAGTGAGAAACCCAGTAGGCACAATAGTAGGTAGCAGCAGCATCCGGAGCTATGTTTTTTATTGTAAGAGTACAAATTTTCTGGTTAGAAGCCCTTTCAACTGTATACAGACGGCCTTGGAAGTTCTTATCTTCTATTTTTACCCCAGCTGTACTGTAGAACATCCACTCTGGAGCTTTATTTTCTTTCTGTTGGTACCAGTGAATGGCAGTGCTATCAAAATTTGCAGAGACGTCTTTAAAGTGACATTGCAGACGTGTATTTCTTTCAGACTTTGTAATGGATACAGGTGTCTGTATGGGAATTTCCTGTGCAAATCCAACTAGGGGGATAATAATGGAATGAAAAAAAAAAAAAACAAAAAAAAAAAAACAACAAAAAAACAGGAGAAATTAAATTATTAACTGGCAATCAGGGATTGGGGAAGATACTGATTAGTGTGGCAATGGATTCCTATAAAAGAATGCAATATAAAGTAAAAAACACTTACCAGACCAAGCAGTGGTGGCCACAAGTGCTGTCAGCAGCAGCATGTTTGCTTGTCCCACTCAGCTGAGACTCAGAGGAGAGAGAAAGAGGCCCCAGATGGGGACAGGGTTGAGTGGGAGGAGAAGACGTCTCCAGCAATGACTCTTCTGAGCACAAGCGTGTGGGGCTGCGTTTGCAGAGAATCCACTGCAGCCTGGGAAAGGACCAGGGAATGCTCACGTTGGTGAGAAGGTTGCCATCCCATCAGCTTTTCAGATAAACGTGAGAAAGACTGGTAAGTCTAAGGAGCGTGGCATGTGGAAACTTGAGGCAGAGCTGCTGAGAAGGGGTTGAGAGTGAGAGCAGCTGCAGCCGTACATCAGGGTGTGAAGGTCGCAGCCCAGCGGCCACCCTGGTGAGCGCTGAGTGTGTGTGGTCACCTGCAGTGGGCAGGAGGCATGTCCCCACCCCGTCAGGGACCTTCTCTTGCTGCCTCAGCCTGGCCACCCAGCTGCGGCCTGCCGAAATGGCCCTGTGCCTGTGCTGCCCCCCACTGCAGCAGCTCGTGGGTATCAACCTGCAGCAAGTGCAACAGCATCCCCAGGAGTGGGCGGCTCGTCTGTGGTTTTATGTGGGGAGGAAATTTACAGCTGCAGGGTTTTGGTTTTGAAGCTGAGATGAGGAGCAAAGACTTCTTTAAAAGAATGACTGGAAGAGAAAGGTGGAGAAACTTGTGGCGCGTTTTCTAAGCAGATTGGAAACTGTGCCTCTCTTCACAGAACCACAGAATGATAGAATGGGCAGGGTTAGAAGGGACCTCTGAATAACATCTAGTCCAACCCCTCCACCAAGCAGAATCACATAAAGCACATTGTGCAGTATGGCATCCAGGCAGGTTCTGAATATCTCCAGAGAAGGAGATTCCGCAACCTCTCTGGGCAACTTGTTCCAGTGATCTGTCACCCTCACAGTAAAGAATTGCCCTCTCGTATTGAGCTGGAATCTCCTGTGCTTCTGTTTGTGCCTGTTGCCTCTCGTTCTGTTTCTGGGCACAACTGAAAAGAGACTGGCTCCATCTTCTTGACACCCTTCCCTCAGATATTTTTAGACATTTGTGGAGTAATTGCCTAAAGTGACTAGGAAAATAAAATTAATATTCATATTTTAAAGAAAATGTGAAGCATTGAAGAATCTTTCAGATTGGAGTGTAGCTGCCCTACCTAAGCATTCCCTAGGCTTCCAACCTTAGATGCTACCACACTGGAGGAACCTGGTGTGCTGACTTTAAGGAACAGTACAGACAGTAGTGCGGAGTGGAGACACCACAGCTAAGCTCTGTGACAAGAGGGGGACTCGATTGTTCTTGTGCACACTGAGACTAGTAAGCTGCATTATTTACTACCCTGAGCCAACAACTCAAATGCTGTACTCTAGTGAACTTTTGTCCATTATAATATCATTATAATACCAAAACACACCTTCATCCCAAAAGCTACCCGCCTCCAAGGTATGACCACCCCTCACTGAGCATGTGTTCTGAATTTCTTGGAGCCTATACCTTTAAATGAAAGTGAGAAAACTTTTTACCAATCATAACCAAGATATGCTTGACTAGAGTCATTCAAGCTCCACCTAAAAGGTAGAAAATAATATAAATTGGCTTAAGAGAGAGGGAATGTTAGAGAAGATACCATCATGAAGGTATCTTCTGACTTCTGGAATCAGTCAACGGGCTGAGCCTTTCTTCACCCCACACTGGGACACCATGGGGTAGTATTTGAACACTTGGTTATATCAGGTGTCTCTGTGTAAACTTAGAAATCTCTAGAGTCTTTGTGCCTTATAATGCATTAACAGCCATGCTGTGTACCTGTGTATTTAATGCATGCTAGCTTGCTTTTGCAGACAATGAATTTATTGCTGGCAATCCAAAGAGCCTGTGTACCTGTTGCTGTAATAAATTGCTCTTAATTGCATTGTTCCTAACTGTGACAGTTCTCATTGAACGTGACTAGAGTGAGGGTGTGCTATATTGTTGGTAAAGCCGTGACCATGGTAGTTCAGTACCCTGAACCCAACTAGACTCATAATGGTTAATTGGCTACACCCCTTAACGCGAAAACATTAATGAGGTCTTCCCTCAGTCTTCTCTTTTCCAGGCTAAACAGGCCCAGTTCTCTCAGCCTGTCCTTGTTCGACAGGTGCTCCAATCCTCTCACCATCTTCATAGCCCTCCTCTGAACTCTCTCCAGTAGCTCCATGTCCCTCTGGGGAGCCCAGAACTGGACACAATACTCCAGGTGTGCCCTCACCAGGGCTGAGTAGAGGGGGAGGATCACCTCCCTTGACCTGTTGGCAACACTCTTCCAAATGCACCCCAGGATACCGTTGGCCTTCTCGGCCACAAGGGCACATTGCTGAGTCGTGGTCAGCCTCCTGTCTGCCAGGACTCCCATGTCCTTCTCTGCAGAGCTGCTCTCCAGCACATCAGCCCCCAGCCTGTACTGGTGCTTGGGGTTATTCCTCCCGTGGTGCAGGACCCTTCACTTGCCCTTGTTGAACTTCATGAGGTGCCTCTCAGCCCAACCCTCTATCCTATCAATGTCCCTCTGAATGGCAGCACAGCCCTCTGGGGTATCAGCCACTCCTCCGAGCTTTGTGTCGTCAGCAAACTTGCTGAGAGGGTGCATTCTGTTCCATCATCCAGATCGTTAAGAAGTAAGTTTAATGACACAGTACCCAGTACTGACCCCTGGGGGACACCGCTAGCTACAGGCCTCCAACTAGACTACATCACTGAGCACAACCCCCTGAGCTCTGCCATGCAGCCAATTATCAATCCATCTCAATGCCTACTCATCTTGCCTACACTTCCTGAGCTTGCCTATGAGGATGTGATGGGAGACAGTGTCAAAAGTTCTGCTGAAGTCAAGATAGACAACATCCACTGCTCTCCCATCATCTACCAGCTAGTCATCCCATCATAGAAGGCTATCAGATTGGTTAAGCATGACTTCTTCACGGTGAATCCATGCTGACTGCTGCTGATGATCTCCTTGTTGTCTGTCTCTTTTTCTTGGAGGCATAGTCCATGGCTGAGGACTTCAATTCTCTTCTGGAAACCTCAGGTAAGGAACTGTGATGATAGAAGTGGAGTTTCTGGTCTGTTGTAGGACTTTGTAGGGACTGAAATTCCAAGGAAGACAGCAGAAGAATGGGAGGGAAAGTCTACCAAATCATGCAGTCTTCTCTCCTTGTTGATACTACATACCTTATTTCAAGAGAGAGCACCAAGTGGATGGAGATATATTGATTTGCTTGCTCCACGGTTTCCAATAAAGAATAGAAACCTTCAGCTACTGTTTGTTCATGAGGCACAGACAGGCTGTGTTCGCTACCAGGTGAGTGCTTTTCCCAAGTCTCGATCTTGAGAGCAATGTTCCCTATTTGTACCTTCAATTGATGGGGCCCTGTGTAGTGGTTTTTCCAATCCTGTGGCAGAAAATCATCAGAGCAGGGCTGAATGAGGAAGTATCTGCACTTGGGCAGAGTTCAGAGCTTGTGATTCAGAGTGCCAAGTGCCTTTTTGTATGGTTTATCTTGGCCCATCTAACACTGTGATGTGTTCAAAATACCAATACGCACAGTAGTAAGTGCCAGCATCACTCTGGGTTACATAATCTATTATGAGACTATAGAGAGGTTCAGAGGCATGTTTCCTCACTTGATACTTTTTTTCATCAGTGCCATAATCAAACGTAGGTTTTTTTCCTGACACGTACAGTATTCTCTTGGGCGGCTCTCCAGGAAGCTGCTTGTACCAATGCACGGTGTCTTCTTTACTCAGCTGGCATGCCATGCTAGCCAAGCCTCCCTCTGCTGAAGTCCGCATTGCCAAGCTTTGCACTGGCACTGGCTGTGTGTCTCCACCTGGAAGGGAATGGGGAGAAAATGGGTGAAAATTTGATGAGGACACGAAACAGCTGCATTCTGGAGCAGGGACAGTGTTCTCTGCACACGGGAAGGGAACAGGGCTTACAAAACCAACAAGAAGCTGCAAACAGGATTGGCAGCAGCAGCATGCTGCCTGCTTGGGTGAACCGTGGATTTGAAGAAGGGGCAGGAACGTTATAAAGCCCTCCAGGTGGAGAAGGAGTCAAACAGCTCTGGGGAGGAAATGACTCACTTGATACACCCAAGGGTAGTGCCTCAACTCCTTACCATTGCTGGGTGGGGTTGGGGTGGGCAGGGAACAGGGGGTTGCTGCTGCTTATTTTTTTTGGCAAACTAAAGCATAGCAATACCACTGTTATAAGGTCCATACCCAAGCTACTACCGACCTCAGCAGAGGCAGTAGAGTCCTTTTGTGGAACCTGAAAACACCCAAGGTGCCTGGAAAACCAGTCATTTCCCCCGCATCAGGAGACAAACTAAGTGTGGGAGAGGCCGTCTCCTGGCTTACAAGAAGTCCTAGAAAGGTACAGGGTTCTTACTCTTATTTCGTTTGTGTTTTGACCAAATAGTCTGTCTTGCAAAGGTCTGAGTCCCCACAATGACTGCCAGTCCAAGGGTGGCTTCTTGCTCCCACCAGCTGCAAAATCCTGTTCCTAATACAAAGTGTGATAAAAGTGCCTGACAGAAGCCCTGCTTTCACATCAGAAGGACTTTTAATCATTTCCTGGTGAAGCACTTGGCATCTGTAGCTCTTAGATCATTAAACGGCACACTGTTGGTTTCCTGCCTTCGTGGCAAAGCAGTCTGAAGCGAACACCTGTTGCTATTGGAAAAGCTGTTTGTGGCTATGTGAGTGGGGTAAAAGATGATGGGATCTTACTTGGTCCAAAGAGCCTCAAAATCAAGAGTGGTGCTGCACTGGCCCTGCACTTACCCCTTACTGCTCCTGGACATACGGCTGTCAGAGCTTCTTGCCTTGACCTCTTGCTCCATGTGAGGTGTGAGAATGTGCTGGGCTTACGTGGCAAGGGTTTGGCAGTGGGGAGGCTGCAGGGGTGGCCTCTGGGAGAAGAGTCAATTTTGCATTTACCCAAGCTCTTCCTGAGAACCCAAGATAGTCTGAGACGCACTCAAACCTGTATCTTGGCCAGCCCTTAAGGAGCATCTACTCACATGTCGGAAAGGAAACGTTAATGTCAAAAACATTGGCAACAATAAGTCCAAGTAAAACTTAAATATTTTTTTTTGAAAGTGCTCCATTTGTCTACCAACATTGTTAAAGAAAGGTGAAAGCAATTTATTGATTCAATGCAACAGAAAAGACTAATACAATTAATTAGCCTCATATCCATACCCCTTACTAAAATAGAGACCTTTTTATTTCCTTAATCTCCTCTGTAAAACAAATACATGACAAAGCACAGATATTCTGGTTATAGCTCTCTATTTCACTTTTCTGTGTCAAGCCATGGGCTTTGAAAAGCTCCAGGACAATGTGCTTTGTTAATTCCTGGAATAGCAGCATGGAAAATTGCCCCTTTCCAGTAAAGAAATCCTTACAACCAGTTCCCTGCCACCCTTGAGCAAAGGAAGGGGATGAGGAAGTGCTGAGGTTGGGTTAGGCATTTGACTTTCACCATTCCCTTTGCAGTTGCCACTTGCTCTGTCAAAATCCCCAGCTTTTGGCAGCTCACCCCTCCAAGGAGTGGCTCAGCACTAAGCCAGTCCCGGCTGTGCAGAGCCTGCATGCTGAGGCTGGGCGGCTCATCCATGCCGGGGGAGGTGAGTTGGGATCTTTCAAATCATTTGTGGTTGAGCCACTGAGGGAGTATTGGTCGAGGTGATCGCTGGGTTTCTGCCACAGTGAGAAACCCAGTAGGCACAATAGTAGGTAGCAGCAGCATCCGGAGCTATGTTTTTTATTGTAAGAGTACAAATTTTCTGGTTAGAAGCCCTTTCAACTGTATACAGACGGCCTTGGAAGTTCTTATCTTCTATTTTTACCCCAGCTGTACTGTAGAACATCCACTCTGGAGCTTTATTTTCTTTCTGTTGGTACCAGTGAATGGCAGTGCTATCAAAATTTGCAGAGACGTCTTTAAAGTGACATTGCAGACGTGTATTTCTTTCAGACTTTGTAATGGATACAGGTGTCTGTATGGGAATTTCCTGTGCAAATCCAACTAGGGGGATAATAATGGAATGAAAAAAAAAAAAAACAAAAAAAAAAAAACAACAAAAAAACAGGAGAAATTAAATTATTAACTGGCAATCAGGGATTGGGGAAGATACTGATTAGTGTGGCAATGGATTCCTATAAAAGAATGCAATATAAAGTAAAAAACACTTACCAGACCAAGCAGTGGTGGCCACAAGTGCTGTCAGCAGCAGCATGTTTGCTTGTCCCACTCAGCTGAGACTCAGAGGAGAGAGAAAGAGGCCCCAGATGGGGACAGGGTTGAGTGGGAGGAGAAGACGTCTCCAGCAATGACTCTTCTGAGCACAAGCGTGTGGGGCTGCGTTTGCAGAGAATCCACTGCAGCCTGGGAAAGGACCAGGGAATGCTCACGTTGGTGAGAAGGTTGCCATCCCATCAGCTTTTCAGATAAACGTGAGAAAGACTGGTAAGTCTAAGGAGCGTGGCATGTGGAAACTTGAGGCAGAGCTGCTGAGAAGGGGTTGAGAGTGAGAGCAGCTGCAGCCGTACATCAGGGTGTGAAGGTCGCAGCCCAGCGGCCACCCTGGTGAGCGCTGAGTGTGTGTGGTCACCTGCAGTGGGCAGGAGGCATGTCCCCACCCCGTCAGGGACCTTCTCTTGCTGCCTCAGCCTGGCCACCCAGCTGCGGCCTGCCGAAATGGCCCTGTGCCTGTGCTGCCCCCCACTGCAGCAGCTCGTGGGTATCAACCTGCAGCAAGTGCAACAGCATCCCCAGGAGTGGGCGGCTCGTCTGTGGTTTTATGTGGGGAGGAAATTTACAGCTGCAGGGTTTTGGTTTTGAAGCTGAG
>NW_023311489.1:0-2932 GCF_011077185.1 Oxyura jamaicensis | reverse complement strand
GAGGTTCAGCCACGTTGTCTGTAGTACTAGAGCAGTCACTACTCTTCGTATGGACCACAACCGTTGCTCTTACCATGGCAGCTCTGCTTATGATAGGTTATGCTTTGAAGGCAAGACTGTGCTTAGGAGAGGTGAGGTCCGTGTAGGTACAGATATTGGATAACCTTACCGAAGGGCCTCGATGGCTCGCGTGCCAAAAGAAGGGCTTTGCGTGTGCCTCGCGCACCAGCTCCACCTCTCGCTTCCAGCCGTGGGACCTCGAGCTCTCGAGTACCAGCAGCCGGACTGGCCGCAGGCGCGCCGCTCAGGGCACTTATAGGCAGCCCCCCTTTGTGAGGCCGTAGGGTGGCAGTGACTCTGTGGCCGCATCACAAAGGTCTCGGGGTGCCCCTGATGGCAGCCCTGGCAGAGGTCCCGTGACCGTTGTGAGACAATGCTGGCGTGAGATGGCTGCTCCGCGCTGACAGGAGCCATGTCTGCCAGGCTGGGGTCCAGGCCAGGAGGTGGGCCTGGGAACTGCCCCTGGGAGCCAGGGATGTCCTTGACGTGCAGCTGGACACCCGAGCACTGGAGACATCCTGAAGAGACCATGGAAACAACGAGTAGAAAACACAGAATATGTAAGAACAACCTGAAGGGATGCCTGGAATTGCTCAAGCGTTGTATCGGCCTTGCGTCATGAGAAGACTCCTCTCTCTCCCCAAAATCCAGGCTGGCGGTGCTCTGTCAGCCTTACCGTGAAGAAGTTTTGTCTCCTATTGAAGTGGAACGTCCTGTGTTCCAGCTTGCACCTATTGCCCCATGTCCTATCTTGGGATGTCACCGAGAAGAGCCTGGCTCCATCCTCCTGACACTCACCCCTTCCATATTTACAGCCATCCATAAGGTCACCCGTCAGTCTCCTCTTCTCTGAGCGAAAGAGACCCAGCTCCGTCAGCCTTCCCTTGTCAGGGAGATGCTCCGCTCCCTTAGTCATCCTCGGGGTTCTGCGCTGGACTGCGTCAAGCGTTTCCCTGTCCTTGTTGTCCTGAGGGGCCCAGAGGTGGATGTGGTATTCTAGATGTGATCTCTGTAGGACAGAGATGGGGGGGAGGAGAACGTCTCTCGACCTACTAACCACGGCCCTTCTGATAGCCGCCAGGATGCCATCGGCCTTCTTGGCCACAAGGGCCCAGTGCTGGCTCCCGGTCCTGCCGCTGTCCACCAGGACCCCCTGTCCCTTTTGCCTTTGCTGCTCTCCAGCAGGGCGGTCCCCAACTTATCCTGGTGTCTGGGGTTGTTCTTGCCCAGATGCAGGACTCTACGCGTGCCCTCGTTCTCTTTCATTAAATTTCTTCTTGCCCAGTTCTCCAGCCTGTCCAGGTCCTGCTGGATGGCAGCACAGCCTTCCGGCGTGCCAGCCCCTCCTCCCGGTTTAGTGTCATCAGCAAAGTTGCTGACGGTGCACTGCATTCCCTCATGCAGGCCATCGATGGATATATTGTACGATCCTGGTCCCAGGACCGAGCCCTGAAGGACTCCACTAGATAGAGGGCTCCAACTTGACTGCGTCCCATTGCCCACAAGCCTCTGGCTTCTTCCCTTCAGCCAGTTTACAGTCCAATTTCCAATGCAATTGCTCCCCAATTGCACGAGTGCTGATGCCCAGACAGACAGCGTGCAGTGGCACCCGCACCCTGGCCAACCCGCTCCGCCCCAGTGCTCAGCACGACCCCATACGGTACGGGAACATGGCTCTGGCCAGTTCGGGCCAGCTGTCCTGGCTGTGTCCCCTCCCAGCTCCTGGTGCACCCGCAGCCTCCTCGCTGGCAGGGCGTTTGGTACGGGCAGCTGGAACGTCCTTGACTCTGTGTAAGCACTGCTCTGCAACAACTAAAAGATGGGCGTGGAATCAGCATCACTGTCATGGGGAATCCAGAACCCGGCTCCATCCCAGCTACTGGGAAGACAATTTCAGCTATCCCAGCTGGAAGCAGGACAGCCTTGTGCACTTCCCAGTGTTCTGCCGTCTCCTCAAGCGCATCCCAGAGTGCGCATTTTACGGAATCCTGCTTCTGACAGCAATGAAGTTGATGCCATGACCTTCCGAAGGGTTGGCCCCTTCAGGGAGTCCCCCCGGCCTGCAGGCGTAGAGGGATCTCAGCTGGGGGTTGGTAGGATGCTGCAATACACAAGGACACGGAGGCTTTCTTTGCTGAAAAGTTCTCTTTATTACATGTGGCCACAAATCACCACTAGGCGATGTTCTGTGATGAAAGGCAAGCGTGGAGAGAGGTATCAGGCTAATGAAGAAAAGCCATCTGGGAAGAGCCCGACCCCAGGAGTGGGCCCCAGTGAATCAAGAACAAAGCGTCACTTCAGAGCCGTGAGACTGCCATCACGGAGTTGGGAGTCAGCCAGGCATCCCCAGCAAAGGTTCAGTGGGTTTTGGATGGCGTGTAGGCAAGAGCACTTTGTGCAGCACGGGAAGTTCCGAGGGAGAGAGGCGCTCCATGTTGGGTGGAAAAGGAGTCCTTTTTCTATCCAAAGAGACGGAAGAGGGCATAGGACACCACCTCCTCTGATCAGCCAGAAGACGCTGCTGATTTCTGTGTTTCTCCCGAGAGCAGCGATAGGCACCGGTGCTTCGTAGTCTCTGAGAATGGCACCTTTCCCAGAGCAATTCCTCCTGCTCAGGCAGCCCGTTGCTCTTCTAGTTGCTTGCTTTTGCCCTTGGTGGTGGTATCTTCAGGAAGCCTCTGGTTCTTAGGTGCACTTAGGCTGCACTTGCAGGAGGCCAGCAGCGCCTTGCAAGGCTGCTGCAGGTTGCCAGGCCCGGTTCCGCAGCTGGCAAGCATTCTCTTCTGCCAGGCTGTTAGGAGACTCTTTCTGTCAGCCTTTTTCCCAGTCGGGCCAGGTCACCTTTGTGGCTGCTCCCATCCCCAGCACTTTC
>NW_023311488.1:0-1199 GCF_011077185.1 Oxyura jamaicensis | reverse complement strand
CAGGAGGTGCTTGGCTTCCCAGGGGAGATGCTTGGGTGCTGCAGTGAGATGCTGGAGTGCTGTGGGGAGGTGTGTTGGTCCTCCAGGCAGATGCTTGTGTCCCCTGGAGAGATGCTTGGGTGCCTCATGGAGATGGATGGGTCCCAATGGCTTCCTGTTCTCCAGAAAGGGGTTTGAGTCCTCCAAGGAGATGCTTCTTTCCTGTGGGAGATGCTTGGGTCATCCAAAGAGGTCCTGGCATGAAACAGGGGAGGTACTTCTGTGCTTTAAAGCTGTGCTTTGGTGCCCTGGGGAGATGCTCAAGTGCTCTACGTAGGTTCTTGACTTTGCCAAAGACATGGTTTTTTGGTGGAGGAGAGTATTTGGAGTGAAATGGTTGAATGCTAGGAGGAGATGCATGGGTCCACCAGGAAAATGTTTATGTCCCCTGGGAGGATGCCTGCAAGGTGCTTATGCACCCCATGGAAGCTCTTGGCTGCCAAGGGAGGTGCTTCCCATCTCCAGAGAGCTGTTTGGGTGCCCCAGGTGGGGGTTTGGAGCCCTGGGGAGATGCTTGGGTTCTCCACTCAGATGGAGGAGTGCGATGGGGAAATCATTGGGTACTCCAGTGAGGTGCTTGGCTGTTCCACGAAGGTGCTTCTGTGCTGCAGGGAGATCCTTTGGTGAAAGGGGCAGAACCTTTGGTGAACAGGGGATAGCTTTGTGTGCTCCACGGAGGCTTTTCTTCTGCCCCACAGGTATGCTTACGTACTGCAGGGAGATGCTTGTGTGCCCTGGGAAGCCAATCATAGCCCCAGGCACCCAGGGATATTCCTGAGGAACCAAGCACCACCCCAGACAACCCAGGCATCTTCCTGAGTCACTCCAGCAGCACCACTCAGTACCCACTGACTACCACCTCGCAGGAAACACCAACATCTTCCTGGGCAACCCAACCACCTCCCTTGGACGCACTAAGCAGGAAAGAGCAATGCTAAATAACCGTGAGAGCCAGAATGCACAAATACTGCAGAACAGTGACACTAAGCGCTATAAGACAAAACAAAAATTACCTCCACCAAATCCCTTCTGTCATAGTCTTCCCAATCTTTCTAAATACATTGATTAATCGTGCCATATACTTTTTCCAAGTCAAATACGTCAGATCCCTTACTTAGCTCAATGACAGTGCGGAACAGTTTCTGAAGAACACAATGGGA
>NW_023311487.1:0-5220 GCF_011077185.1 Oxyura jamaicensis | reverse complement strand
GTTGTGTTGGGTCTGTCTGGGATGGAGTCACCTTTCCCTGCAGCAGCCCACACAGTGCTGTGCTCTGCACTCATAGCTGGAACAGCACTGGTATCACTCCAGTGTTATGTCTATTGCTGCATAGTGCTGGCACAACATCAGAACTCCTTCCAGGCCCCCAAGAGCCAGCAGGCTGGGGGTGGGCAATTGATGGGGAGGGGACATCACCAGGGCAGCTGACCTAAACCAACCAAAGGGATATTCCATAACACCTGATGTCACACTGAGCAATAAAAGGGGGGCTCTCATGGGGGAGGGGCTCTCCTGAACAACCGGTACGCGTTTTGAGGCCCTGCTTCCCGGGACGTGGCCGAACATCGCTCGTTGATGGGAAGTAGAGAATAACTTTTTTTTTCTTTCTCTCTGTGCTTCCGCGCGGCCTTATTGTTTCTTTTGTTTCTCTTTCTCCCCATTCCCCTTTCCTTAATTAAATCATTCTCATCTCAAACCTCGAGCTCTTTGTGTTGTCTTTTCTCCCCCTTCCTCTTTGAGGAGGGGAGGAGTGAGAGAGCGGTTGTGGTGGAGCTCGGCTGCCCACTCGAGTAAAACCATCACAGTCCTTTTTGGCGCCCAACGTGGGGCTCGAGGGTTGAGATAACCGTAGAATTGATTAAAGTAACTCCACCTAACGTACTTGCTAGTCACAATGTTTGGCTTGCTGTTAATATTCTCCTGTATGACTATGTTGTACGTAATCCGTTCTCTTTTCTCTTTCTTCCTCTATATCCGATCGGAGAACGTGTTGAAATCTGTGTTTCGTTTCTTTATCACACTGTGTGGTAACATGCTGGCCTCCAGTTTTGTCTGGTACTCAGGCCCTGCATTGCTATCCTTCTGGTCTCCTGGAGATTATCTTTCTGGAAATATGAAGAATTACACTGCCTTCTTTTTCTTCCCTGGCAGTCAATTTATGAATAATATCAGGGCTGGTGCTTTTTTCTTCTCTCCCTGTGGGCTAATCACAGCAGCTTTTGAGTTTTTTGGATACCCTTGGTCAGATGTCATCCTCCTATTACTAGTTCTATTCTTTTCCTTCCTTCCCAAAATCAAACAATTTATTAAGAATAGCATCCAAAGACCTGCCCCGAGGCAAAGTAGTTGTGGGTGGCAGGGTGTGTGGGGGGATATGGGCAGGTACCTGTCACGGTTTTCTCCTCCAATGGTTTTTAACTTCACCCCTGAACAAGTGAAAAATCCACAAAAACTGGTAGAATGTTTGAAAGACGTATGCCCTGACCCTGGCAATACCAGAGAACTCCACCAGCTTGCTGCACTCTGCTGGGGTCTGGCTCACGCCTATCAAATGTCAATTAACACTGCCCAGCACCCTCAAGGGGATAAGAAAGTTTCTGAACTTGATAATGAGATAACACACACTGTGACCACCCCAAACGACCAACCATCTATGGTATCAGTAGCCCCTATAGTCAAGACAAAACAATGGAAACGGAAGTCAGCTCGTTTAGTAAGGGAAGAAGCTTATCCTGAGGAGGAGGGAGAGGAGGAAAAGGCAGGCACCTCTAAAGCAGCGTCATCACAACATCAGGGAGAAGAGACTGAAATAATAAATGAATCAGAAACCACTCGATCTCTATCCTTGAGTGAGTTGCGAGAAATACGAAAGGATTTCAGTCGTCATCCAGGTGAGCACATCCTCACCTGGTTGCTTCGATGCTGGGATGCTGGGGCCAATAGCCAACAACTAGAAGGCAGTGAAGCCAAGCAGCTGGGATCCCTCTCTAGAGAAAGGCTCATTGACAGAGTAATTGGGAGAGAGGCACAGGTCCTCAGCCTCTGGAGGCGACTCCTGGCAGCCGTGAAAGAAAGGTATCCCCACAAGGAAGATATTGTATACCAAGTAGGCAAGTGGGCCACCATGGAGAAAGGTCTCCAGCAACTGAGGGAATTAGCTGTGCTGGAGATGATTTATAGTGATTTAAACAATGCTCAGACACCTCAAGATCCCGACGAAGTCCAATGCACGACATCCATGTGGCGGAAGTTTGTACGGGCTGCACCCTCATCACATGCCAGCACACTGGCAGCAATGAATTGGAATGAGGGGATGGGGCCAACAGTGGACAATGTGTCCATTCAGCTTCATAGATATGAAGAAAACCTCACTGCCCCAATACGGGCCTGCATTTCAGCCGTGGAGAGACTGTCCCAGCGGTTAGAGGAACATATCACTTCCTCCCCACCTAGATGGAAGAATCTTTCAGCTATTAAGTGCCAGCATTCTCCGGCTCAAGCAAGAGAGAATCGAGGACGCACACCACGGGGTACCTTGTGGTTTTATTTACGTGACCATGGGGAAGATATGAGGAAGTGGGACGGTGAACCGACCTCGGTCCTAGCTGCTCGGGTACGTGAACTACGGAAAGACATGGCAACAAGAAAAGAGGCCCCTAGGAGGATTGCTGCCCCAGTTTCTGTTGGGCAAACCCCCAGAGGCAGTAGAAAAGCTAGCATTACTCCTGACCCTGACGAAGAGACCTCTAATTCACATTTGGAAGAATTAATTGACAGATGCTCCAACCAGGACTAGTGGGGCCCTGCCTCTGGCCAGGTAGAGGAGAGGGACAACCGGATTTACTGGACTGTGTGGATTCGATGGCCTGGCACACCGGAACCGCAGAAATATAAAGCTTTAGTGGACACAGGTGCACAGTGTACCCTAATGCCATCAGGCCACCAAGGGGCACAACTTATCTCTATCTCTGGAGTGACAGGGGGATCCCAAGAGCTAACTGTATTGGAAGCTGAAGTGAGTCTAACTGGGAATGAGTGGCAAAAACACCCCATCGTGACTGGCCCAGAGGCTCCGTGCATCCTCGGCATAGACTACCTCAAGAAAGGGTACTTCAAGGATCCAAAAGGGTACCGGTGGGCTTTTGGCATAGCTGCTTTGAGCGCAGAGAAGATTAAGCAGCTGTCTACCCTGCCTGGTCTCTCAGAAGACCCTTCTGCCGTAGGATTGCTGAGGATTGAAGAACAACAAGTGCCGATTGCGACTACAACTGTGCACCGGCGGCAATATCGCACCAATCGAGACTCCCTGATCCCTATCCACGAGTTAGTTCATCATCTGGAGAGACAAGGAGTGATCAGCAAAACTCACTCACCCTTCAATAGTCCTATATGGCCAGTGCGAAAGTCTAATGGCGAGTGGAGGCTAACAGTGGACTATCGGGGCCTGAATGAAGTCACACCACCACTGAGTGCTGCAGTGCCAGATATGCTAGAACTCCAGTACGAACTGGAATCAAAGGCAGCCAAGTGGTATGCAACAATTGATATCGCTAATGCATTTTTCTCCATCCCTCTGGCAGCAGCATGCAGGCCACAGTTTGCTTTCACTTGGAGAGGCATTCAGTACACTTGGAATCGACTGCCCCAGGGGTGGAAACACAGCCCTACCATTTGCCATGGACTGATCCAGACGACACTGGAACAGGGGGATGCTCCTGAACACTTGCAGTACATTGATGATATCATCGTATGGGGGAACACAGCAGAGGAAGTTTTTGAGAAAGGGAAGAAAATAATTCAAATTCTCTTGAAAGCTGGCTTTGCTATCAAACAGAATAAGGTCAAGGGACCCGCTCAGGAAATCCAGTTCTTGGGGGTAAAATGGCAGGATGGACGTCGCCACATTCCAACGGACGTGATCAACAAAATTACGGTTATGTCTCCACCATCTAACAAAAAAGAAACACAAGCTTTTCTAGGCCTCGTTGGATTTTGGAGAATGCATATTCCAGGCTATAGCCAGCTTGTGAGTCCTCTATATCGAGTGACTCGAAAGAGGAATTCTTTCGAGTGGGGCCCCGAGCAACAACAGGCCTTTGAACAAATCAAACAAGAAATAGCTCGTGCAGTAGCCCTTGGGCCTGTCCGTACCGGACCAGCTGTACAAAACATACTTTACACTGCAGCTGGGGAGCATGGCCTCACCTGGAGCCTCTGGCAGAAGACCCCAGGAGAAACTCGAGGTCGACCTTTGGGGTTCTGGAGCCGGGGCTTTCGAGGATCAGAAGCCAATTACACCCCAACTGAAAAAGAAATATTAACAGCATATGAGGGGATTCGAGCTGCTTCAGAGGTTGTTGGTACAGAAGCACAACTCCTCTTGGCCCCACGGCTACCTGTGTTACATTGGATGTTCAAAGGAAAAATCCCCACTACACATCATGCAACTGACGCTACATGGAGTAAGTGGATAGCGTTAGTTACGCAGCGGGCTCGAATGGGGAAACCCAACCACCCAGGAATCCTGGAAGAGATTATGGACTGGCCAGAGGGTAAGGATTTTGGAATACCGACAGAAGAGATAACTCGTGCTGAAGAGGCACCACCATACAACGAGTTGCCAGAAGACAGAAAGCAGTATGTGTTATTCACTGACGGATCCTGCCGTGTGGTAGGGAGCCATCGGAAATGGAAAGCTGCTGTGTGGAGTCCCACCCGACAAGTTGTGGAGGCCATGGAAGGGGAAGGTGAGTCGAGTCAATATGCAGAAGTGAAAGCCATACAACTGGCCCTAGAAATTGCTGAAAGAGAAAAATGGCCAGTACTGTATCTTTACACTGACTCATGGATGGTGGCAAATGCTCTTTGGGGGTGGTTACAGCAATGGAAACAGAACAACTGGCAGCGCAGAGGTAAACCTATCTGGGCTGCTACTCTGTGGCAAGATATTGCTGCCCGGGTAGAAAACCTGGATGTAAAGGTACGTCATGTAGATGCCCACATGCCTAAGAATCGTGCCACCGAAGAACATCAGAACAACAAAGAAGTGGATCGAGCTTCAAAAATTGAAGTAGCTCAGGTGGACCTGGACTGGGGACGTAAGGGTGAGCTGTTTGTAGCTCGATGGGCCCATGAAACATCAGGGCATCTGGGGAGGGATGCCACATACAGATGGGCTCGTGATCGAGGGGTGGACCTGACCATGGAGGCCATCACGCAGGTTACCCATGAGTGTGAGACATGTGCTGCAATCAAACGAGCCATGAGGATAAAGTCTCCCTGGAACAGGGGGAGATGGCTTGGATTTCGATATGGTGAAGCCTGGCAGATTGACTACATCGGACCACTCCCACAAACCCGCCAAGGCAAACGTTACATACTAACCATGGTAGAAGCAACAACTGGGTGGCTCGAAACATACCCAGTAAA
>NW_023311486.1:0-9905 GCF_011077185.1 Oxyura jamaicensis | reverse complement strand
AGGACAAGGAGATCGCGCAGTAATTATTGTGACAGGCAAAACAGACTCAGCATAGAGAGACAGTAAGATTTATTGCCTATTACTAACGAGCTAGAGAAGTGAGAAACAAAGGAAGGAAACTAAAAGCACCTTCCCCCCCCATCCACCCTCTTCCACCTCCTCCCCCCGAGCGGTGCAGGGGAACGGGGGAATGGGGGTTATGGCCGATCTATGGCGCTTCTCCTCTGCTGCTCCTTCTCGGCCACTCTCGTCCCCTGTGCTGTGGGGTCCCTCCCACGGGATGCAGTCCTTGACGAACTGATTCCCACAGGCAGCAGCTCTTCCAGAACTGCTCCAGATATGGGTCCGTACCACGGGGTCCATCCCTTGGGAGCAAACTGCTCCAACCTGGGTCCCCCACAGGCAGCAGCTCCTGCCAGGTCACCTGCTCCTGCGTGGGCTCCTCGCCACGGCCTAAAGGTCTGGCCCAGGGTCTGCTCCGGCAGGGGTCTTCCACAGGCCGCAGTCTCTGTCGGTGCAGGTCCACCTGCTCCACTGTGGTCTCCTCCACGGGCTGCAGTGTGGAACCCTGCTCCACTGTGGTACTCCATGGGCTGCAGGGGGACAGCCTGCTTCACCATGGGCCTCTCCACAGGCCGCAGGGGACTTCTGCTCTGGCCCCTGGAGCACCTCTCCCCCTCCTTCTTCACTGACCTTGGTGCCTGCAAGGCTGTTCCTCACTCCTCTCACTCTCCCAGCTGCTGTGTGGAGCAGTGTTTTTTCCCCGTCTTAATTATGCTGTCACAGAGGCGCAAAACAACATCACTTATTGGCTCAGCTCTGGTCAGCAGTGGGGCCCTTACCAAACATGGGGCAGATTCTAGATCCTTCTCTCAGAACCCACCTCTATGGCCCCCTGCTACCAAAACCTTGCCACGTAAACCCACTACAAGGATTTAGGTATCTAGGTATTTTATCTGTAAATTTCTTGTCACCCACACATTTCAGGAGCTAGTGCTTTCCTTCTTGGTTTCAGACTTTTCTCCAAAGAAAAATCTTTATCTAAATTTTCAAAATGTGTTGCAGAAAGATTCACTTCAGCAAGAGATTACATTTTGATTCAGATCCTGGAATATTTAGTAAGCCTTTCATATCCTTCTGGCAACCTCTGTGGCCTTGCACCTCCCATTCCGAATTGAGAGATCTCAAGCATCATAATCTTCATTTTCAGGCCCAATGCTTAGCTCCATCCAGAGACCCTTTGGCAGAGTGCACCTTCAGAACGCCAGAGGTTGACAGAGCCATCAGCAAAAAGCAGCTGGATATCAGATGCTGAGAAACCGACATGAATAGAACTGGGCTTGAGATCTAACTTTTCATGTGGCATTTCAGCACTACGAAGCACTTCGTGTGAAACTTTTCTTTTGTAGGCTTTATATCTTATGTTAAAAAAAAACAGGCCAGACACCATAAGATTTTCCTTTTGAAACAGCGTTTCTCTCCCTTCATCTTTACCTGGTGTAGTTTCATGGTTATTTTTCTTCCTGCAACACCACGCTCATTTTCAACATTATTTCAATATCAGGTTTGGGAATTGCAGTTTATCCTTTCACAAAATCACAGAATTATCAAGGTTGGAAGAGACCTCCATGATCACCGAGTCCAACCTCTGACCTAACACTAACAAGTCCTCCACTAAACCATATCCCTAAGCTCTACATCTAAACGTCTTTTAAAGACCTCCAGGGATGGTGACTCAACCACTTCCCTGGGCAGCCTATTCCAGTGACTAACAACCCGTTCAGTAAAGAAGTTCTTCCTAATATCCAACCTAAACCTCCCCTGGCGCAACTTTAGCCCATTCCCTCTCGTCCTGTCACCAGGCACGTGGAGAACAGACCAACCCCCACCTTGCTACAGCCTCCTTTAAGGTACCTGTGGAGTGTGATAAGGTCGCCCCGAGCCTCCTCTTCTCCAGGCTGAACAGTCCCAGCTCCCTCAGCCGCTCCTCGTAAGACTTGTTCTCCAGACCCCTCAAACAGCCTCGTTGCCCTTCTCTGGACTCTCTCGAGCACCTCCATGTCCTTCTTGTAGCAAGGGGCCTAAAACTGAACGCAGTACTCGAGGTGCAGCCTCACCAGAGCCAAGTACAGGGGGACAATCGCTTTCCTAGACCTGCTGGCCACAGATCCGACCCAGTGGGAGCAGAGGACCTGTCTCTCCTTGCCTCACACTGCAAGCCCTCCTGTTCCAATGATTGTCTATGGGTTACTTTTTCAGAACTTAATGTGTAAAGGCACACGAGCTACATCACCCACATTTCTTTCTGCAGGTGGCCCTGGGGGCTCCTGTGAGCCCTGCAAAGAGAGCCTGGGGAACTCTGCCCAGCCACGGTCCTCTGCACTTGGGTGACACCAGGGCCTGGGCTGCCCAGCGCAGCTGGGAGTCACTGCACCACAGTAGGGACCACGGGCGGGGCACCTGTGACATCAGGACGCAGGTGACATCAGAGGACGTGTCACCACGGGACTGCTTTTAAGGCAGCCGCGGGCAGCGCTGCTTCATTCTGGCCTGAGCCATCGGTGAGTACAGTACCAGGGAGAAGACTGGGCTGGGCCAGGGCTGGGGCACAAATGCTGGCCCCCCCGAAGGCTTGCTAAGCCTGCAGCCAGGGCTAAGCCACTCAGGGCAGGGCTCGCGGCTGTCACCATCAGCACTGCCCACAGTCCCTGCTGCCTCCCAGCTCCCTCACCCCTCTCCTACCTGACCCCCCTGCGGCTCCTGCCGCAGCTCCCACCCAGCCCCACTGACCCACTTCTCTCTCATCTCTTTCAGACCATGGCTTCGGCACTTTTATTCGTCCTGTCGTCCCTGGGTTTTGGCCCGCGGAAAGTCAGCGATGAATTTGATTCAGATACAAATGAGCGCATGTGGGAGTACGCGATGATGCTGCAGGAGCGCACGATGCACTTCGTGTTGGAAGCTGAGAAGAGGGAACAGGAGTACCACAGGCACAGTGGCATGCAAGCTGCGCTATCTGTGTTGTTGCGCTGGCAGTTCTGGCTCTGCATTGGTATTCTTGTCCTGTTCTTCTGGCGCCTGTGGCACCTTTTGGCACCGCTTCGAAGGATCCCAGAGCGTGACAGCAGCAGTGAGGAGGAGAGCTCCAGCAGTGAGGAGGAGAGCTCCAGCAGTGACGAGGAGAGCTCCAGCAGTGACGAGGAGAGCTCCAGCAGTGGCGAGGAGAGCTCGAGCGGTGAGGAAGAGGAGGAGGAGGAGGAAGAGGAAGAACGACCACAACCAAACCCCAACGATGCAAACAATCTGGCTGATTATGTAGGTCAGCGCATCTACTGGCCACTTCCGAATCCAACCATCAGATGCCAAGAGGTGGTGGAGGTGGTGGAAGACCTCCTCAATATTTACAACTCGAGCTTTCAAAATACCTTCTTTCCGGAGCTACAGTCAGCCATCGGAGTGGGCAGTGCCTTTGAAGGTTGGAGTCCCCGTGAAGATGACCCCGTCTACCGCCTGCTTGTGCCCATGACGGCCCCCTGTGGGCACTCCTTCCACCTGGAGCTGGGCAATGAAGGCGATATGCTGGCGAGGAACTCCTCTATCCGTGTGGAGCTGGAGTGCGTGTGCGGGAAGGAGCAGGACTTCGTGGACATGCTGTGCTTCCTCCACCACTCCGAGGATGAGCTGAAAAAGCAAGATCCAAGCCTCCTAGACACCCTCTGCACCAAATCCTACCTAGATGCGGAGAAGACTGCAAGGTGGTTCCAGAACTTCGTGGAAACAGCCTGGGTGATTATGCCTCAGTCGCAGGTTTACAATGTAAAAATGCTACCTTCCACCCGCTCCTGCAAGTTCCAGATGACAAATGCTGCCAGGAGAAACCTCACAATTGAGATAATATTTGGGGTTCAGCAAGGCGATTCAGACATCTTCCTGAGCAGCCAGAGGACAGAGGCCATCTTTACCCTCAGCACAACATGGCCACAGACATGTGCTGTTGCAGAGAGGAAGTTCTTCCAGCACATAACCATTGAAGTCTGGTTCCACAGCTTACACCTCAAGTGCATGCAGATCTGCGCCCGTATGCTGGTGGGCACAAGCATTTCCACTTATGTCATCAAGACTGTTGTCATGCACCTCCTGACCACCGTCCACTTGGAAATGTGGCACAGGGACGATTTTCTGCTGCGGCTGGATGATATCATTCGGTACCTGCACTGCTGTCTGGAAGAGAAACGCCTCAACCACTTCTTCTTTGGCAACGAGATGGTGCCCGATGTGATTGTCCTGCCACCAGCCTTCCAGTTCTCCAGCCCAGTCAACCTTTTCGAGCACCTGGAGCAAGACACACGTGCCTACACCCGCATGCTGGAAGAGTTCCAGGAGCTGCGCAATCGGTTCACAAGACTGATAATTTATGGACACTGAAATAGGCCTTCGTGCACAGACAAGGCACTCTGCTGACAGCTGGTGATCAATCAACTCTTACCGCTCAGTGGGGAGCCAGACCTCATGCAGCTCAAGAGGCTGCTTCATGGACATTTGACGCAGAGACTCCTGATACCAACTGGGCAGGGACTGCCCGTCCTCTTGGAGAGTCCACTCCATTGGGAGCTTTGGCCTTTGCAATAAATGCATTGCTTGAACAAATGCTTTGTGAGTGTCCTCCTTAAGCAGGGTCACCTCAAGTCAGTTGCCCAGTGCCATGTCAGGATGGCTTTAGAATACTGCCAAGGTGGGAGACTCCACAATCTCTCTGGGCAAACTGTACACCGTGCTTTACGTTTTGGTTAGTCCTAAAGTGGTCAGGCAGTTGGACTAGGTGATCCTTTAAAGGTTCTTTCCAACTGAACAATTCTATTCTAAAAGCTGATGCTTTGCCCCTGCTTTCCCATCACACTGGTGCTGTTAACACTGACCATTAACTGTGCTCTCACTTCCTATGACTAGAGATTGCATTTGCTTTTTTAATGTTATTGTTTTATCTTTAGCTACACAAATCATTTGGTTTTGATACAACTGTAAAAATGTAATAATATGGGATTGTTTTGGCATTCATGTACACAGGTTGCAGTCTCCCAAAGCACATTTGAGACATAATATATCATTTTAACTTAGGACATTGTCATCCAACCCAAATGAATTGGGCTTTAACAAATTTTATAATCTGAATGGACACTTAGCTTTAATTGAAGCCTTGGTATGTAAGTTTACCATGAGCTGTTAAAATCAAATTAAGAATAAAACATTGAATAAGTATTCTGGAGGTATTGTTAAAAGAAACTAGTACCTCTTGTAAGCAAGGGTGACAGGAAGATCAAAAATTTTGTAATCATATAAATGCAGATGGAAACTTGCATGCTTGCTCACTCATTTTTATTGTTTGGTAATAATAACAAGGCAACATGTCATCCCCTTTCGTTACTTGGATTTTGGTGCTTGCTACTTACTATATCGTAACTCTGATAAGTAACAAGCAGATTTGTTTGTCCAATATTGGTCAGCAGAAATAAAGATTTGATTACATAGCCAGGGTGAGTTCTTGTGCCTAGACAAGTGAGCAAGGCTGGGATGTCTCTAGACCAGGTGTCCTCTGACAATGCAAAGCACACCCGGGGCACCTAAGGTGATGTGTTCTATTAATGAGGAAGGATGAGTACTCCAGCCCCAGAAGGTTGCAGCTGTGCCTATGCCTGGCCGTGACTTTGCTAATCCTGCACCAACATCCTGCATTGGGCTCATGTCCCAGCCTCAGTCTGTCCCCAGGGAGATTCCTGACACCCAGGGCAGGGGCTGCCCCACTGCCCTGCTCCTGCTGGGGAGCTGGGATGTGTCCCGGCCGTGAGGCCCTGACCCACCACCCTTTGGAGCCCCCAGCCCTTGTTGCACCCTGACAACTTCAGCGTTAAATTCCAGCCAGCCTTAAACTGCAAATTAGTTTTAACAACCTGACGTGGTTTGGTTGAGGTCAAACCTAAGCTGAAGCTCAGTGGTTTTGATTATATTCCACACCAAAACAAAAGTAAACAGAAACAAACCTGTATCATTATCAGCACTTTTCTGCTGTTTGAAAACAACTACGTTTTATTTGAAGAAAAAAAGCTCAGGGAAAGCCTTATAACCAGCTTTTTTTTTATAATTCAGCTGAGTTCACATAAATGAGAGCTAAACTGAAGTAAAAGTTTCCACAGTCTTCTTTTTTTTTTTACAGTCCCAGTTTAATTCAAACAAGAGTAACTGTATGCAGACCTGCCCTGAGCAACCTCTATCACATCAAGAAATTAAAATGATTTATAATTACTGGAGGCCTATCATTTACAATTATGTTCACTTCAGACTTCCTTTACTTTGACAACAAATGTAAAATGACCTTTGAGAATCTGGGAATTTATCCCACCATATCTTGTGCAGTTATGTCACATTTTCAACAGAAATCAGTTAGAAAAGAGCTGTCCTACAATGTCCCAAGTTTTCTTCCAGAAAAAGCCAGCAGAACCAATTAAAACAAACAAAAAAACACCTTGGCAACTCTTTCGTTTATAAATTACATCTTTGCCAAGTGCTTCCCTGCTGCATAAAGCAGATTGTCGCTTCTCACTTCAGTTCCTTGTGTTTTGTCCCATAGCTTGAAAAACATTTTTGCAATTCGTTCCAAGATGAGATTTTATCCCTTTAGACAGACAGACTGCCAGATCAAAAGCAGATGTTGAACAAAATCTGAGAGTTTCAGCCACTAAGAGAAACCTCAAGTGCTCTTAAACTCTGCAACACCATAGTGGCAGCTGACAGTGCTGCCATTTTGCCTGACTTGCTCAGTACATAAAATTAGGGATAGGAGGGAGAATCACAGAATCACAGAACTGTAGGGGTTGGAAGGGACCTTGAAAGATCATTGGGTCCAACTCCCCTGCAAAGCAGGTTCCTCAGAGCAGGCTGCCCAGGTAGGCATCCAGACGGGCCTTGAATATCTCCAGAGAAGGAGACTCCACAACCTCTCTAGGCAGCCTGTCCCAGTGCTCCGTCACTCTCACCGTGAAGAAGTTCTTTCACATGTTGGTGTGGAACTTCCTGTGGTCTATCTTGTGGGCATTGCCCCTTGTCCTATCCCCACAAAGCACTGAGAAGAGGTTAGCTACATCCTTCTGTCTCCCACCCCTCAGATATTTGTACACATTGATAAGATCCCCCCTCAGTCTCCTCTTCTCCAGGCTGAACAGACCCAGGTCTCTCAGCCTGTCCTCATAGGAAAGATGCTCCAGGCCTCGTATCATCTTTGTGACCCTCTGCAGGACTCTTTCCAGGAGATCCCTGTCTCTTTTGTACCGGGGAGCCCAGAACTGGACACAGTACTCCAGGTGAGGCCTGACCAGGGCAGAGTAGAGAGGGAGGATCACCTCCCTTGACCTGCTGGCCACGCTCCTTTTAATGCACGCCAGGATCCCATTAGCCCTCTTGGCCACCAGGGCACACTGCTGGCTCATGGTCAACCTGCCATCCACCAGGACCCCCAGGTCCTTCTCCGCAGAGCTCCTCTCCAGCAGGTCGTCCCCCAGCCTGTACTGATACTTCTGGTTGTTCCTTCCCAGGTGCAGGACTCTACACTTGCTCTTATTAAACCTCATCTGGTTTCTTCCTGCCCATCTCTCCAGCCGGTTCAGGTCTCGCTGAATGGCAGCACAGCCTTCTGGCCTGTCAGCCACTCCTCCCAGCTTTGTGTCATCAGCATACTTGCTGAGGGCAGACACTATTCCCTCATCAAGGTCGTCGATGAAGATGTTGAACAAGACCAGACCCAACACCGACCCCTGGGGAACACCGCTAGTCACAGGCCTCCAGCCAGACTCTGCTCCACCGATCACCACCCTCTGAGCTCGGCCAGTCAGCCAGTTCTCAACCCACCTCGCTGTCCACTCATCTATCCCACACTTTCTCAGCTTTGCTAGCAGGATGTCATGGGAGACAGTATCGAAAGCCTTGCTAAAGTCAAGGTAGATGACATCCACCGCTCTCCCCCCAACTACCCAGCTGGTGATGACATCATAGAAGGCAACGAGGTTGGTCGAGCACAACTTCCCCTTGGTGAATCCATGCTGACTACTCCTCATATCATTCTTCTCTTCCAATTGCTTGAAGAACATCCAGAACAAGCTGCTCCAACACCTTTCCAGGGACAGAGGTGAGACTGACTGGCCTGTAGTTTCCCAGATCCTCCTTCCTGCCCTTCTTGAAGACCGGAGCGGCTCGGTGACCATGTCTGCCACCCCCTTGCTTCCCCAGCCTGTCTTTCCTAAAGAGGACATAGCCCTCCATGACAGCGTTCCAGTCATGCAAGCTGTCCCACCACGTCTCAGTGATCACAACAAGATCGTGGCCCTGTGACCAAACACAGATCTCGAGCTCATCCTGTTTATTTCCCATTCTCTGCGCATTGGTGTACAGGCACTTTAGGGAAGCAGCAGGTGCAGTTACCCCAGGGGGATGCAAGAAGAAGATACCAGACGGGGCATCGGGAATGCTACCTTCTCTTAGGAGCTCTCAGACAATCCTATGGGAGAGCTCAGAGGTTTTTCCGTCTTCAACAGTGACAGTAGTGACGACTTCCCCCAGCCCTTCTTTGTCACTTTTAGCTCCCCTCCCTTCCCCAATCAAACCTAGTTTAATGCCCTGGTAATCAGCCCAGAGAGCTTGCTCCCGAACACAGTTGCGCCCCACTTGCTCAGTTGGTGTCTGCCCGCAGCCCACATACCCGGCCTCTCAAAGGACGGCCCAAGATCAAAATATCCAAATCCCTGATCCAGACACCACCCCCTCAGCCATTTACCTGTCCCATTCTACTCCTTCTATCTGCATCCCAGTCTCCCAGCGGGAGGACAGAGAACACTACCTGCACCCCAATCCCTTCAACAACCTCCCCAGGGATGCAAAATCCATTTTAATATTCCTCATTTTTCTAATAGCAGCTTCCCGGGATCCAACCTGAATGACTACAAGAGGATAGTAGTCCTCCGGTTTAATGAGCTGTGGCAGAGCCTTCCTAATGTCTGACACGTGCCCCATGAAGACAGCACAGCTCTCTGGCTAGGTTATCTGGGCGGCAGATGGGAGCCTCAGTGCCCCTCAGCAAGGAGTCCCTGACCACCAGGACTCTCCGCTCTTTTTTTGTGGCACAGGTTACAATGCGGTGCTCCATCCGGCCCTGATCCTTGTGTTTTGTACTTCCCCCAATCTTGACTCTCTTCTCGGGGTTGCTTCCCGGGTTCAGCCTACTGTCCAGACCCTCAGCCTCTTCCGCAGCCTCCCTGAGAGCCTCAAATCTTTTTCCCAGAGACACCGTGGGGGTAGGTGGTGCCGTGGGTGCCGGGGGCAGGCGTCTCCTTCTGCTCCGAGCTGAGACAAGGCTCCAGCCCCTTTTCTCTTGTGGACGTTCTAGCCCTCTGTTCTGCATGTGTTCAACGGGGGCAGCCTCTACCCCTTGTCGCGACATAGGAGAGGGCTGCCAAGCAACAGCAGGGGCACAGTGACACCTCCTATCTGTCACCCTCAGAGACTCCCTCAGGCTGCCAATTTCTCGCTGCAGCCCAGCCACCTGCTCGAGGAGATCCTGAAGCAGGGCACACCTGCACCCCTGACAGAGCTCTCTTCCCTCAGGACCCAGGTGGGCCTCCAGATTCCAGAGCTCCCTGCGGTCATCTGTCTGGACAGCCACTTCCCCCCTCAGGGGGTCCACCTGGGTGACCACACGAGCCCAGAGAGCAGCATCTCCTCCGTTTGGGTTGCCGCCTCGGACCAACCGCTGCGACGGGTGCCCACCATTGTGAGGTCTAAGTTCTCCTCCCTGCCCTGGCTGCCTGCTTGCGCTAACTGCCTGCGCTGCCTGCCTGCGCTGCCTGCCTGCGCTGCCTGCCTGC
>NW_023311485.1:0-3560 GCF_011077185.1 Oxyura jamaicensis | reverse complement strand
CTGCCTGCACTGCCTGCGCTAACTGCCTGCCTGCACTAACTGCCTGCACTAACTGCCTGCACTAACTGCCTGCGCTGGCTGCCTGCCTGCCTGCGCTGCCTGCCTGCACTAACTGCCTGCACTAACTGCCTGCCTGCACTAACTGCCTGCGCTGCCTGCCTGCTTGCGCTGCCTGCCTGCGCTGCCTGCCTGTGCTGCCTGCCTGCCCGCGCTGCCTGCCCGTGCTGCCTGCCTGCGCTGCCACACCCAGTCCTGCCAGCGCGTCCCGTTGGCGGCGCTCCCTAGGGACTACTTTTATAAGGCCGGAGGTGGGGGGGCTGCTGTCAGCCCTGGCTCCGGCCTCAGACGTCAGCGCCCCCAGCGGCACAAGCACAGCTCCTGCCTGCTCGGGGGCAGGGGGGGGGGGGCGCTGCGGCTCTGTGCCGCGTTACTGGGGGGGGTTGGGGTTGGCTTCGTTCGTCTCCCTGCCAGGAGCCCTCGCTGCAGCCGGTCCCTGCGAGGTTCCCGTTCAAATGGCGAGACGGCACTGAGTCACATAGCTTCATGTTTCTTGCCACTACCATGGCACCTGAGAGTTTTTCACGTACTGAGAACTACATAGCCTTCTGTACAATTCGTACAGGTCTCATCTCATTTTTCTTTATTCCTGGTAAAGCTTTCAATGGTACTTGTAGCCATGTAGTTCAAGCAGAACAGCTTTAAATCAAACAAAGCATTGCAGCATCTCTCATGGTTATTACATCACTGCCTCAGCCACTCTCAAAGTTGGTTCCACAGGCAAAGCTAGGAGTGCTCCAGTCCCTTGTTCTCCTGCTTCTTTTTGAATCCTGTCTTGGAAAGCATCCTTGTCTCATCGTAGTCCCACTGGAAACAGATCGTTCCCCAAAGAGTTCTCACCTTGAACGTGCCTGCCCTCCATGCAGAATCTCACTTCTCTGTTAGTGCCAAGTTTTTCCCTGTAGCAGGAGAATTTTTGTTTTAGTGTTCTGCTTTCAAAAGGTAAAGTCAGAAGTGTTGTCTTCTAAAAGTGCCTAGAGAAAGGTTCTGGGGATTTGTTTGGTGATGGGGAAGAGATTGAAACAAAGGAGTCACAGGGTGTCCTCATACTCTGAAAATAAAGCTGTTCATAAGCTTATGGAAATGTCATGGGAATTAATGGATTTGTACAATGACAGACCAACTAAGAAAGGAAATACTTCAGCACTTGTCTGTAGGAGCTCAGCCCATCCAGCTTTGTGCTCTCTCCCCATCTCAGCTTCATCATTGCTCAGGCTTCAGTGCCAGGGAAAATAGATGCTAATGCCATGAACAGACTGATGCTACAAATTCAGGATCAGACCAACACTTCTCCACGCTAAACAGCTCTTCCTATTGCCACTTTCCAAGATAACCCACATGTCCCTAGGTAGAATTTTGAATCAAGAATAATGTGCGTGTGTTTTAAGAGGTACTTTCTACTTCAGTACTTCAGGATCTGAAAGCTCTTGACACAGTGTGTCCCTGGGTCTGTACTTTTGCTCAGCAGTGGTACTGTGCTAAAAATGCTAGTAATAATAATAACAGAGCATTGCTTGGAGCTTTCAGTCCCTGACAGGGGAATCTACTGACTATCAGGTGGAAAGGAATAGAACGCCAGAAATTCAATTACAAACTAGTGTTTTACTGTCAAAAATTACTGTGAGCATCTTTAACACAGATTAACAAGACTGACTGTATTGGTCTACGCATAAACTACATTGGGTTATAATTCTGTAGCTGCAGCCCAGGGTTCAGCTGCCTACCCTGTGCTCATATTGCACAGTAGAGCTGTGCAAAAAAAAAAAAATAAATGAGTCTTTTCCTGGAAAACTGTTGATGAGCTGCAATAGTTTGTAAGCTAATATCATGCAAGGAAAGGGGGGAGGGGATGGGAAGGGGGAGAACAGGACAGAAGTGATGTTGCTGAGATGTACAGTTAGTAACTCAAGGACAAAAAAAACACCACATGGGAAGGAAAAAAAAACTAAGGACACACCTGAATATAGAAATCAAGCAAGGTCAGGTATCTGCCATTCCAAAGAGCGATACATCCCCCTCATCAGACAGCCTGGCTAGCTAGCTCATCAGGCATCTGCACATCTAGCGTGTCATTGCCATGGATGTCTACCTGCAGAGTCTGTGATGACTGATGCCATCATAAACGCCAGCAGAGGAAGGCGTGTCCATCAGAGGAGTGCAAGTGTGCTCCAGCACAGAGATCCCTGCAGTGATTCCATGCCCCATTCAGGGGACAGCGCTTCCCAAAATGAGGTCACTCAACTGCTAACGACTCAAACCCGCTGCACGGGAAGACAATTACACTATTCGCTGTGCTGTGTGCCTGTGCCTAACAAGCTCTCCTCAGCAAGCACCTGGGTGGCACAAAACCTTGGGCTCACGTGAGTGCGCCTCTGTGCGTTATTTCTGTTAGTTCAGTTTGCTCTTTTCAATTTTTCTGAGCTCTTTAACCACATTATTGCTGTATTTCATCTGGGAAGCGCTGTCTGGAAGCTTTTGGTATTTGAATGACATTGGCGATCCCAGGTCTTGAAAAAGGAGTATTACCGCCTGTTGCACCAGCACGAAGTTGTCAAGCATGACTGTGAGTATTAGGGGTTGTACAGAGAAGAAATAGCCCTTGCCGCTACAAAAGTACAACCTCACAGGCTCCCTTCTGCTCTTTTTTTTTTTTTTTTTTTCTCTGAAGGATAAGGTTTACTGACCTCACCTTCATGTTTTAATGCATATTAGAGAGTTACCCGAGATAACATAGAAAGCCTCCAGAATCAAGATCTAGCTTCATGCGTTCATTAAATATAAGGTAATTTTTTTTTTCCTCCATTTCTTATAAGGAAGTTTTAAATACTGGCTGCCAAAATGAAAGGAAGACACAAAACTTACAGTTTCTCCCTAAATAAATAAGCCTTTTCCTCCATTGAAGGCTGTCATTTCAGAGCACAACCCCACCTAAATTAGAGATGATTTGAGCATGTACAAGGTAACAAAACTGAATTTCACTCTTAAAAAGGAAAGGAAAAACAGGTAAAAATAGCTTGCTTCTGTCCTATAAGCCTCCAGCAAAAAATAAGGCTGGTGAGAAAAAGTTACTCTGCCTAAGCCTTCCTCAACTGATTTCTTCTTGAATTATTTAAGGACGGGTTGAATATCAGAGGCTCCAACTTCTATTCCAGTTTTTTGCTATTCTTAGAGCCAAAATTCTTATGCTAATTTAAACCTCCCTTGTTTTAATTTAAATTCATTATTACTGATTCTACCCACCATGTACTCGAACAGATTATTCCACTGCTCTTTTAAGCCACTTACACCACTAACACAACCTCCTTTAGTTTTCTCTTTTCAGGAGACACCATTCTCGCCATCTTCCCACATAACAAGTCCATTTTCCAGCTCCATGCTCAGCAGCACACTTCCCACCGAGGCCGTCTCTCACCAACCACATCCCGCTTGAAGGTCAGTGCCGTCTCCAGACTTTTCTCAACATCAGAGAGATTCCAAACCTTGGCTTCTGGAATTTAAGCATT
>NW_023311484.1:0-6536 GCF_011077185.1 Oxyura jamaicensis | reverse complement strand
GGAGCTGGGGTGGCTGCAGGAGCGGCTGCAGGAGCAGGAGCTGGAGCGGCTGCAGGAGCAGGAGCTGGGGTGGCCACAGGAGCGGCTGCAGGAGCAGGAGCTGGAGCTGGGGCGGCTGCAGGGTCTGTCACTCGGTTCATAGTAGCATCAATTGCAGCTCGATAGGCATAGGCCAGGCCCCAACATGCTACAGTGAGTTGTGTCACTTTGGAACTGCCAGAGTCATGACACTCTTTTTGCAAGCATTCTACCAGTTTTTTAGGATTTTGCAGTTGTTCAGGGGTGAATCTACAAAACATCGGAGGTGCCCACTGCTCTAGCCACCTGCCCATATCCTCCCACACTCCCTGCCACTCACAATTATCCCGCCTCAGGACAGATCTCTGCATGAGATCCCTAAGTAGTTGTTTAACCTTGAACAAAACCTGAAGCGCATTCAAGAGACATAACAACAAGAACATGCTGGTCTGAGTATCCCAAGGATATTCAACATCTTGGAGAGCTATCGTAACTAGCTCGGGGGATAAGAGGGTGCTGAAGGAGAAAGGGAGAGTGAACAAGTAAGGAAAAATATCTTTCCCTGTCCCCTTCACAGACTGGCTCCCTGATGGAAAAAGGCAGTAGGTGTAATTGTTAATAGTTTCCGAGATATAGTTTCCAAAGTACAGAGTCGACGACAGTGCTGCGTACAGATACCAAGTTAGAGTCATGGCCAGATATTTCATCGTATCGTAAGCTATTGCTACACAGCACAGTACCATAACGATCTTAAACCAGGGCCCGGAAAGGATAAACAGCACGACAGGGATCACATACAGCAAGTAACGTGCTATAAAATTCAGTTTGGAATACAGCCACAGCAGACTTGATATTAAAGCAATCAACATTCTGATTAGATCTGTCGTTATCTCAACCCTTCGTGCCCCACGTTGGGCGCCAAAAGAGCTGTTGTGGTTTAACCCGGCTGGCAGCTAAACACCACACAGCCGTTCGCTCACCCTCCCCCCTCCCTCTCTGGGATGGGGGAGAGAAACGGGAAAGTGAAGCCTGTGAGTTGAGATAAAGACAGTTTATTAAGATAGAAAATAATAATGATAATAATAATAATATGTACAAACAAGTGATGCACAATGCAATTGCTCACCACCCGCTGACCGATGCCCAGTCCAACCCCGAGCAGCCGGCCCCCCCAGCCCGGCTAGCCACCCCTATATATTGTTTAGCATGACGTCAGATGGTATGGAATACCCCCTTGGCCAGTTTGGGTCAGCTGTCCTGGGTTTGTCCCCTCCCAGCTTTTGCTGCACCCCCAGCCTGCCCGCTGGCAGGACAGAGCGAGGAGCTGAAAAGTCCTTGGCTTAGTATAAGCAGTGCTCTGCAGCAATTAAAACATCAGCATATTATCAGCACTCTTCTCATCCTAATCCAAAACATAGCACCCTACCAGCTACTAGGAGGAAAAATAACTGTCCTAACTGAAACCAGGACATATATCCACCCCTTATTCCATACCATTTATGTCATGCTCAGGTTACACTCTTTCCAATACATTCTAGTTAATCACTATTTTCATCTATGGTAGTGATGACACACAGTATTATATAATAATTAACATAATACATCTCAACTCATGGGCTATTCTCACCCAGTATTAAATCCCCCTGAGGTACACACCGGACCTCCCCATTCTTTTGCATTACCCACCAAGTGCATCCAGGTCCTTGAGCAAAAGCAATCCCACGAATGGGTTTGCCTTTTCCTGAGGCAGGAGTAGCCCAGACTGTTTTACCTAGCATATTTCTTACATGCACTACAGGAACTTTATCCCCTTCTACTGTACGTAGCAGGTTTGATTGGGCAGGTCCAGCTCGATTGGCAGATCCCCTAGTATTGACTAACCAGGTGGCCTTTGCCAAATGTGTGTCCCAATTTCTGAATGTCCCAGCACCCATTGCTTTCAGTGTAGTCTTTAACAGTCCATTGTATCGCTCAACTTTACCGGAGGCTGGTGCGTGATAGGGGATGTGATACACCCACTCAATACCATGTTCTTTGGCCCAAGTATCTATAAGGTTGTTTCGGAAATGAGTCCCATTGTCTGACTCAATTCTTTCTGGGGTGCCATGTCGCCATAGCACTTGCTTTTCAAGGCCCAGGATAGTGTTCCGGGCAGTGGCATGGGGCACAGGATATGTTTCCAGCCACCCAGTGGTTGCTTCCACCATTGTAAGTACGTGGCGCTTACCATTGCGGGTTTGAGGGAGTGTGATGTAATCAATCTGCCAGGCCTCTCCATATTTGTATTTCAGCCATCGTCCCCCGTACCAAAGAGGCTTTGACCGTTTGGCTTGCTTGATTGCAGCACATGTTTCACAATCATGAATAACCTGTGCTATAGTGTCCATGGTCAGGTCCACCCCTCGATCACGAGCCCATCTGTATGTTGCATCTCTGCCTTGATGGCCCGAGGTTTCATGGGCCCATCGGGCTACAAATAGTTCACCCTTATATTGCCAGTCCAGGTCCACCTGAGCCAGTTCAATCTTGGCAGCCTGATCCACCTGCTGGTTGTTTTGATGTTCTTCAGTAGCCCGATTCTTAGGCACATGGGCATCTACATGGCGTACCTTTACAACCAGGTTCTCTACCCGGGCAGCAATATCTTGCCATAATGCAGCAGCCCAAATGGGTTTGCCCCTGCGCTGCCAGTTGTTCTGTTTCCATTGCTGTAACCACCCCCAAAGGGCATTTGCTACCATCCATGAATCAGTGTATAGGTAGAGAACTGGCCACTTTTCTCGTTCAGCAATATCTAAAGCCAGCTGGATGGCTTTTACTTCTGCAAATTGACTCGATTCACCTTCTCCCTCAGCAGCTTCTGCAACTCGTCGTGTAGGACTCCATACAGCAGCTTTCCACCTCCGATGCTTTCCCACAATGCGACAGGACCCGTCAGTGAACAGGGCATATCTCTTCTCATTTTCTGGTAGCTTGTTGTACAGTGGAGCTTCCTCAGCACGGACCACCTCCTCCTCTGATGACATCCCAAAGTATTTGCCTTCTGGCCAATCCATAATCACTTCCAAGATGCCCGGACGACTGGGGTTTCCTATTCGAGCCCGCTGAGTAATCAGTGCAACCCACTTGCTCCATGTAGCATCAGTTGCATGATGTGTAGAGGGGACCCTTCCTTTGAACATCCAGCCCAGTACTGGCAGTCGGGGTGCCAGGAGGAGCTGTGCTTCAGTACCGACCACTTCCGAAGCAGATCGAACTCCTTCATATGCCGCCAATATCTCCTTTTCGGTTGGAGTGTAGCGGGCCTCAGATCCTCTGTATCCCCGACTCCAAAACCCTAGGGGTCGACCTCGAGTTTCCCCAGGTTCTTTCTGCCAGAGGCTCCAGGTGGGGCCATTCTCCCCGGCTGCGGTGTAGAGCACATTCTTTACATCTGGTCCCGTTCGGACTGGCCCAAGGGCTACTGCATGAACTATTTCCTGCTTAATTTGTTCAAAAGCTTGTCGTTGCTCAGGGCCCCATTCGAAATCATTCTTCTTACGGGTTACTTGGTAGAGCGGGTTTACAATCAGACTGTAATTTGGAATGTGCATTCTCCAAAACCCCACGACACCTAGGAAAGTTTGTGTTTCCTTTTTACTAGTTGGTGGAGACATAGCTGTTATTTTGTTGATCACATCCATTGGGATTTGACGACGTCCATCTTGCCATTTTATTCCTAAAAACTGGATCTCTCGTGCAGGTCCTTTAACTTTACTTTGTTTTATGGCAAAACCGGCCTTCAGAAGGATTTGGATTATTTTCTTCCCTTTCTCAAAAACTTCCTTTGCTGTGTTACCCCACACAATGATGTCATCGATGTACTGCAGGTGTTCAGGAGCTTCCCCCTGCTCCAGCGCAGACTGGATCAGTCCATGGCAAATTGTAGGGCTGTGTTTCCACCCCTGGGGCAGCCGATTCCAAGTATATTGGACTCCCCTCCAAGTAAAGGCAAACTGTGGCCTGCACTCTGCTGCTAGAGGGATGGAGAAAAATGCATTAGCGATATCAATTGTGGCGTACCACCTGGCTGCCTTTGATTCCAGTTCGTACTGGAGTTCTAGCATGTCCGGCACTGCAGCACTCAGTGGTGGTGTGACCTCATTCAGGCCACGATAGTCCACGGTTAGCCTCCACTCCCCATTAGACTTCCGCACTGGCCATATGGGACTATTAAAAGGTGAATGAGTCTTGCTGATCACTCCTTGGCTCTCCAGTTGACGAATTAGCTCATGGATGGGAATCAGGGAGTCTCGGTCGGTGCGATATTGCCGCCGGTGCACAGTTGTAGTAGCAATTGGCACTTGTTGTTCTTCGACCCTCAGCAACCCCACAACAAAAGGGTCCTCTGAGAGACCGGGCAAGGTAGACAATTGTTCAATGCCCTCTGTCTCTAAGGCAGCTATGCCAAAAGCCCAGCGGAACCCTTTTGGGTCCTTAAAATATCCTCTTCTAAGATAGTCTATGCCAAGGATGCATGGAGCATCCGGGCCAGTCACAATACGGTGTTTTTGCCACTCATTCCCAGTTAGACTCAGTTCAGCTTCCAATACAGTTAATTGCTGGGATCCTCCCGTCACTCCATAAATACTGATGGGTTCTGGCCCCTTATAGCCTGATGGCATTAGAGTACATTGTGCACCGGTGTCTACTAAAGCCTTATACTTCTGTGCGTCTGACGTGCCAGGCCATCGAATCCACACAGTCCAATAAACTCGATTGTCCCTTTCCTCCCCCTGGCTGGAGGCAGGGCCCCTCTAATCCTCGTCAGAATCTTCATTCCTGTGTTTAAAGGACTGCCTGCTGGAAGTTGGAGCAGCAAACTTTTCAGAGACCCCCTTTTTCCCAATTGTTTTCTTTTGCAACTCACGTACCCGTGCCTCTAGGGTCGCGGTGGATTTTCCATCCCATTTTCTCATGTCCTCTCCATGGTCACGTAGGTAAAACCACAGGATGGCCCGAGGTGTGTATCCACCATATCGTCTTCCTTGCACGGATGAGCGCTTACCCCTAATAGCAGAGACATTGGTTCGTACAGGAGGGGAGGAAAATAAACTCTCTTTAAGTTGCTGGACCTCTTCAGAGAGTTTCTCCAAAGTATTCTCTTTTAGTTGGTGGACCCTGGTTCGTTCAGGCGGGGAAGAAAATAATCTCTCTTCAAAGTGGTGGACTTTTTCAGAAAGTTTCTCCACAGCCGAAACGCAGGCCTGTAGGGAAGAGGAGAGGCTTTCTTCGTACTGCCGGAGTTGTTTAGCCACATCACCCACTGTGGGTTCCTCATCCTCTTTCCAGGCCATTATTGCCAATGAGCTGGCATATGATGATGGTGCACTCCGTACAAACTTCCGCCACATGGGTCGTGTACACTTGACTTCATCTGGATCTGTGGGTACTTGTCCATTGTCTGGGTCCTCATAAATCACCTCCCGTACGGCTAATTCCCTCAGGTACTGGATTCCCTTCTCCATAGTGGTCCACTTGTTTGGCAGACATACAAGTTCTTCCTTGTAGGGAAACCTTTCCCTTACAGCATACAGGAGACGCCTCCAGAGGCTGTGAGATCGTGCTCCATCTGCAATTGCTTTGTCAATGCCTGCATCTCTAGCAAGGGATCCCAGCCGCCTGGCTTCCTTGCCCTCTAATTCCACACAATTGGCTCCGGTATCCCAGCACCGGAGCAGCCAGGTGACAAGCTGCTCACCTATGCAGCGACCAAAATCTTTTCGCACATCTCGTAGCTCACGCTGGTATAGGTTTCGGGTAACTACTGTTGATTTTTCAACATCCCCATCTTCATCCTCCTGCTCCTCTGATAGCCCGACCTCATCTTCTCTACACCTAGACCTAGCAGAAGACTCTCTGCGTTCTAAACGACCTGAATCTCTATACCATTTTTTCACCTTGTCTACAGGGGCAACTTGTACTGCTACAGCTCGTTTCTCTGACCCAACCACAGGGTCTGCCACAGGGGTTGGAACACCCTCTGCAGGGGCAACTTGCACTGCTACGGCTCGTTTCTCTGGCCCAGCCACAGGAGCTGGAGCGGCTGCAGGAGCTGGAGCTGGAACAGCTGCAGGAGCTGGAGCTGGAGCTGCAGGAGCTGGAGCTGGAACAGCTGCAGGAGCTGGAGCTGCAGGAGCTGGAGCTGGAGCTGTAGGAGCTGGAGCAGCTGCAGGAGCAGGAGCTGGAGTGGCTGCAGGAGCGGCTGCAGGAGCGGCTGCAGGAGCAGGAGCTGGGGTGGCTGCAGGGGCGGCTGCAGGGGCGGCTGCAGGAGCAGGAGCTGGGGTGGCTGCAGGAGCAGTTGCAGGAGCAGGAGCTGGGGCAGGAGCTGGAGCGGCTGCAGGAGCAGGAGCTGGGGTGGCTGCAGGAGCGGCTGCAGGATCAGGAACTGGGGTGGCTGCAGGAGTGGCTGCAGGAGCTGGAGCTGGGGTGGCTGCAGGAGCGGCTGCAGGAGCAGGAGCTGGAGCGGCTGCAGGAGC
>NW_023311483.1:0-3747 GCF_011077185.1 Oxyura jamaicensis | reverse complement strand
TTTCTCTTTAGTTGAATTGTTTAATTAATAATAATATTTCCTTAATATTTTTTTTCCTTTAATTAAATTATCCTTATCCCAACCCATGAGTTGTTCTTTCCTTTACTTCTTCCCTTCCTCATCTAAGGAGGGGAAGTGAGAGAGCGGTTGTGGTGTTCAGCTGCCTAGCACGGTAAAACCACCACACACCCACATTCCCTTCCTTCATGTTGTACATTAAACAAATGGATCCTTAGCCAGTATCCTCCGGCTACGCTCCTTGAGGCCCTGCTTCAAGGACGCGGTCAAGCATCACTCATTTGTGGGAAGTAGAGAGTGGACTATCGCGGCCTGAATGAAGTCACACCACCTTTGAGTGCTGCAGTGCCAGACATGCTAGAACTTCAGTACGAACTAGAGTCAAAGGCAGCCAAGTGGTATGCCACAATTGATATCGCTAATGCATTTTTCTCCATCCCTTTGGCAGCAGAGTGTAGGCCACAGTTTGCTTTCACTTGGAGTGAATACACCTGGAATCGACTGCCCCAGGGGTGGAAACACAGCCCTACCATTTGCCATGGACTGTTCCAGTCTGCACTGGAACAAGGGGGAGCTCCTGAACACCTGCAGTACATTGATGACATCCTTGTGTGGGGCAACACAGCAGCAGAAGTTTTTGAGAAAGGGAAAAAAGTAATCCAAATTCTCCTGAAAGCTCGTTTTGCCATTAAACAGAGTAAGGTCAAGGGACCTGCACAGGAAAATCCAGTTCCTGGGGCTAAAATGGCAGGATGGACGTCGCCATATTCCGATGGATGTGATCAACAAAATAACGGCAATGTCTCCGCCAACTAACAAAAAGGAAACGCAAGCTTTCCTAGGCCTTGTGGGATTCTGGAGAATGCATGTTCCAGGCTATAGTCAGCTTGTGAGTCCTCTATATCGAGTGACTCAAAAGAGAAACTATTTCGAGTGGGGCCCCGAGCAACAACAGGCCTTTGAACAAATCAAACAAGAAATAGCTCGTGCAGTAGCCCTTGGGCCTGTCCGTACTGGACCAGCTGTGCAAAACATACTTTACACTGCAGCTGGGGAGCATGGCCTCACCTGGAGCCTCTGGCAGAAAACCTCAGAAGAAACTCGAGGTCGACCTCTGGGTTTCTGGAGCCGGGGCTATCGAGGATCAGAAGCCAATTACACCCCAACTGAAAAAGAGATACTAACAGCATATGAGAGTGTTCGAGCTGCTTCAGAAGTTGTGGGTACAGAAGCACAGCTCCTCTTGGCACCATGGCTACCTGTGTTACATTGGATGTTCAAAGGGAAAATTCCCACTACACACCATGCGACTGATGCTACGTGAAGTAAGTGGATAGCGTTAATTACACAGCTGTTAGCGTAGCAGACACATAACCACAATGTGATTATATGAAGGTGCTTTATTCAGCGCTGGAAACCAGGGGCAGGTGCCCAAATCTGGCTTCAAATCCCATTACATCCTGACCGCAATTTATACTATTGTGATTACGTAAGATGATGCATATTCATTAAAGATTACAACATCAGCCTCGCATTCCATTCTAATTAGCTCTCCTCCCCTTTGCACATGCTCAGTGCCATCTGGTGGTCTTTTAGGTGGTCTTCATGATGAAGTAAAGAGTCTTCCTCTCTTCTGAACTCTTCACCCTTCTCCCCGGCGCATGCTCTCTTCAGTTCCTGGTGCTTATCCAACAGGTTAATCCATCTTCAGCTCCTTATCAAAGGTCGAATTGTACCTGTTATTCTTCAAATGTCCTCCCTATACGTTTTCTCTTAGATATATTGGTTACACCTGCACTCGATCCCTCACCAAGCAGCACGAGACAAGGAGCACAAGACACAAGACAAAGATAAGCAGCACAGGACACAAAACAAAGACAAGCAGTACAAGATACAAAATATATGTCAATGCCAACACAGCGGGCTCGAATGGGAAAACCTAATCGCCCAGGAATCCTGGAAGAGATCATGGACTGGCTGGAAGGCAGAGATTTCGGAGTGCCAACAGAAGAGGTAACCCGTGCTGAAGAGGCACCACCATATAATGAGTTGCCAGGAGACAGAAAGCAGTATGCGTTGTTCACTGACGGATCCTGCCGTGTGGTAGGGAGCCATCGGAAATGGAAAGCTGCTGTGTGGAGTCCCACCCGACAAGTTGTGGAGGCCATGGAAGGGGAAGGCGAGTCAAGTCAGTATGCAGAAGTGAAAGCCATACAACTAGCCCTAGAGATTGCCGAAAGAGAAAAATGGCCAGTACTGTATCTCTACGCTGACTCATGGATGGTGGCAAATGCTCTGTGGGGGTGGCTGCAGCAATGGAAACAGAGCAACTGGCAGCGCAGAGGTAAACCTATCTGGGCTGCTACCCTGTGGCAAGATATTGCTGCCCGGGTAGAAAACCTGGAAGTAAAAGTACGTCATGTGGATGCCCACATGCCCAAGAGTCGTGCTACTGAAGAACATCAGAACAACAAAGAGCTTCAAAAATTGAAGTGGCTCAGGTGGACCTGGACTGGGGACATAAGGGTGAGCTGTCTGTAGCTCGATGGGCCCATGAAACATCAGGACATGCCACGGCCCGAAACACCATCTTGGGCCTAGAAAGGCAAGTGCTGTGGCGTCATGGTACACCAGAAAGAATTGAGTCTGACAATGGGAGTCATTTCCGAAACAATTTGGTCACCTCCTGGGCCAAGAGGCGTGGTATTGAGTGGATGTATCACATCCCATATCACCCACAAGCCTCTGGGAAGGTTGAAAGGTACAATGGACTGTTAAAGACTATGTTAAGAGCCTTGGGTGCTGGGACATGAAAACAATGGGACATAAATCTACCAGAAGCCACTTGGCTAGTTAATAACAGGGGGTCTGATAGCCGTGCTGGTCCTGCTGAAACAAAACCCCTTCACACGGTGAAGGGAGCTAAAGTCCCTGTAGTGCATGTAGGAAAGTGGATGGGGAAGGCGGTGTGGTTGCTCCTGCCTTGGGAAAAGGCAAACCCACTCGTGGGATTGTCTTCGCCCAAGGACCAGGGTATACCTGGTGGGTAATGCAGAAGGATGGGGATATCAGGTGTGTGCCTCAAGGAGATCTAACTTTGGGAGAAAACTAATCTGTAATCTAAGTTATATGTTGAAGGAAGACGCTGCACGATCAACGACAGGTCAACTTTGCAAGGAACTGGGCAAGTGCAACAAGGACTTGAGCTAAGCTGGTGCTGGCGTCCAGACATCCAACTCCACCTGCCCTGAGTGAGCACTTTGGAAGATGAAGACTAAATAGTCAAGAGTTCTTATGGACGTTTTCTGAGAGAGACTTATAGAATGTAAAGATGTACCTACCTATCAATTTGTTAAAGAACAAGGAACAGTGATGATGAGAATATGCCAGAGTATAGGGGACCTGAGAGTGACACAAATGTTATGGAATAAGGGGTGGAGGTTGTACTGGGTCTGGCTGGGATGTTAACTTTCCCTGCAGCAGCCCATACAGTGCTGCGCTCTGCACTTGGAGCTAGAACAGCAGTGGTATCACACTAGTACTGTGTCTGCTGCTGAGCAGTGCTGGCACAGCATCAGGACTCTCTCTAACCCTCCTAGGGGGTGGGCAAAGAAGTGAGAAAGAAACATCACCAGGGCAGCTGACCTAAACCAACCAAAGGGATATTCCATACCATATGATGTCACACTCAGCAATAAAAGGTGGAAAAAGGAAGAAGAGGGGAGGGGT